>NC_133219.1:41821552-41877939 GCF_040436345.1 Pagrus major | reverse complement strand
CTCCTCTCCTCCTCCTCTCCTCCTCCTCCTCTCCTCCTCCTCCTCCTCCTCCTCCTCCTCCTTCTCCTCCTCTCCTCCTCCTCTCCTCCTCCTCCTCTCCTCCTCCTCCTCCTCCTCCTCCTTCTCCTCCTCTCCTCCTCCTCTCCTCCTCCTCCTCTCCTCCTCCTCCTCCTCCTCCTCCTCCTCCTTCTCCTCCTCTCCTCCTCCTCTCCTCCTCCTCCTCTCCTCCTCCTCCTCCTCCTCCTCCTTCTCCTCCTCTCCTCCTCCTCTCCTCCTCCTCCTCTCCTCCTCTCCTCCTCCTCCTCCTCCTTCTCCTCCTCTCCTCCTCCTCTCCTCCTCCTCCTCTCCTCCTCCTCCTCCTCCTCCTCCTTCCCCTCCTATCCTCCTCCTTCTCCTCCTCCTCTCCTCCTCTCCTTCTCCTCCTCTCCTCCTCCTCTCCTCCTCCTCCTCTCCTCCTCCTCCTCCTCCTCCTCCTCCTCCTTCTCCTCCTCTCCTCCTCCTCTCCTCCTCCTCCTCTCCTCCTCCTCCTCCTCCTCCTCCTTCTCCTCCTCTCCTCCTCCTCTCCTCCTCCTCCTCTCCTCCTCCTCCTCCTCCTTCTCCTCCTCTCCTCCTCCTCTCCTCCTCCTCCTCCTCCTTCTCCTCCTCTCCTCCTCCTTCTCCTCCTCCTCTCCTCCTCTCCTTCTCCTCCTCTCCTCCTCCTCTCCTCCTCCTCCTCCTCCTCCTCCTCCTCCTTACAGAAAACAGGTGTCTCCTGCCAAAACCTTTTTTTACTCAGTTTCACACATGAAAACTTCTGAAAACCAAACGTTGTTTTTCACCAGTTATCAAGTCACAACCACAACACAACACAACACAACACAACACAACCATAACACAACACAACACAACACAACACAACCATAACACAACACAACACAACCATAACACAACACAACACAACCATAACACAACACAACACAACACAACACAACCATAACACAACACAACACAACCATAACACAACACAACACAACACAACACAACACAACCATAACACAACACAACACAACACAACCATAACACAACACAACACAACCATAACACAACACAACACAACACAACACAACCATAACACAACACAACACAACACAACACAACCATAACACAACACAACACAACCATAACACAACACAACACAACACAACCACAACACAACACAACACAACACAACACAACACAACCATAACACAACACAACACAACACAACACAACACAACACAACCATAACACAACACAACACAACACAACACAACACAACCATAACACAACACAACACAACCATAACACAACACAACACAACACAACCATAACACAACACAACACAACACAACACAACCATAACACAACACAACACAACACAACACAACCATAACACAACACAACACAAACACAACACAACACAACCACAACACAAACACAACACAACACAACACAACACAACACAACACAACCACAACACAACACAACACAAACACAACACAACACAACCACAACACAAACACAACACAACACAACACAAACACAACACAACCACAACACAACACCAACACAACACAACACAAAACACAACACAACACAACACTTCTTGTAAATTCAGCATTAAATGGAAACATGAAGTAGTTTGTGTAGTTTGCCTCACACAGACTCACTGCTGCCGTCTGGTGAACACAAGTCAAAGGATTTTTCACTGTTTACTGTCATAATGCTGCCATCTTCTTTATTCTGACTTTATTCCTGAAAAGATTGTTTTTCCTTCATGTGGCTGCTGATACTCTGTCATACTGACGACACACACACACACGCACACACACACACACACACACACACACACACACACACACACACACACACTGTTATCATGCTCCCGGCCATTAGCAGCTTATTGGATTCTGCTGCAGACTGATTAAACTCAACATCCTGACACACTGACAGACTAATGACTGAACATCTGTGTGTGTGTGTGTGTGTGTGTGTGTGTGTGTGTGTGTGTGTGTGTGTGTGTGTGTGTGCTCTTTTAGTTGCTGTACATTGTGAGTGTCAAGTCATCTTTTCTTGTTGTTTACAGTCCGACCAGACGTCTCCTCCGTCTCACAGCCTCCAATCACAGAAAGAAAAACTCCACAGAATGAACCTTTACAGGTGAAATATGTAAGAACTTTAGTTTAAAACAAAAAAAATTCAACAGAATTTGCAGAAAAAACAGTTTAGACGTCACATTAGAGACTTTTATGTATAGTGTTGCAGAGGTATGAAGTTAGCATGCTAACTAGCTAGCACTGGGCTGGAAACCCTCCTTCTCCCAGTGATCCAAAGCTCTTGTGCTCGTAGTGTAAACACACCCAAGATAGTCCAGCTAGCTCCACGGCTAACTGAGCTAACAAGCTAACAGTAGCAATAGAGTCATGGATTGATAAACTAAATAGCATTAGCGACATTAGCAGTTACTCTGGTAATATTGTGCCTGTTTGTTGATAATATGGATTCATGTTGGTCAGTTTTTACGTACTGCACCTTTAACTGTGGGACAAACAGAAGGAAGCTGAGGAGGAGAAACAGAGGAGGGACTGCTGATGAGGACGGACAGACAGGAAGTAGAATAACCCAACATAGTAAACTGACAGTATGGACGATCACGTTTAGATATAAGTGAAGATCTGTGACAACTTCAGGATTTAATGAACACATTCAGAACTCATAACAATAAAATGTTAACTCAGTTTGTTAATTTCCTTCTTCTGTCTTTAAATGAAGAGTTAATAACTCAATCTGACTTTTGACTTTTTCATTTAAATGCAAATTAATCAAAGTATAATTGATTTAATAAAACGATCAGTTGACCAATTGATGATAATTCAACAGTGACTCCAATCCTGGTCAAAGAAAAGGAAACAAACACTGAGGTGAAAGATGTTTGGTGGACGTGAGGAACAGGAAGTGTTGCGTCTCCATGTTATCAGTCTGAGGCAGCACACAGATAATGTGATTGGACGGAGGCTCAGCCTGATAATTACATGTTCACCATGTTAATTCAATAACGTGATCAATCAGCAGCAGACACACACACACACACACACACACACACAGACACACACACATACACACACACACACACACACACACACACACACACACACACACACAGAGGATCAGCTGACCTGGTTTCTTCAGCTGTGTGATGTGTTCACATCCTGAGCTTCACGTTCTGTCATCACACTCTCACTGAGTGTTTCCTCTGGAACAATTCATCCCGTGTGAAAAGATAATGAACATATTATTGATATTATTCATATTATTCATATTCTCTGGAGGATCGTTTACAACATTTCAACATTACTGTTGATGTAAAAGTCCTGATATGTGACATGAAGATGAACCACAGCGCTGTGTGCTGTCACTGCTCTCTGGAGGACACTGAAGCTCCTGTTGGACCTGTTTCAGTCTTCAGTGTCTGAGTGAAGCTGCTGTGAGGCTCCGTGGTCGAAGTCATTTATCTGCCTGGAGGCGTCTGGAAGACCCTCAGAGCAGAGACCAAGGTCCAGACAGAACAGGAACCAGACCGAGTTCTGAAGACGAAGAAGAAGAAGAAGGAGGAGGAGGAGAAGAAGAAGGAGAAGAAGAAGAAGGAGGAGGAGAAGAAGAAGGAGAAGAAGAAGGAGGAGAAGAAGAAGAAGGAGAAGAAAAAGAAGAGGGAGGAGAAGAAGAAGGAGGAGAAGAAGAAGAAGAAGAAGAAGGAGAAGAAGAAGAAGGAGGAGAAGAAAAAGAAGAAGGAGAAGAAGAAGAAGGAGGAGAAGAAAAAGAAGAAGGAGAAGAAGAAGAAGAAGAAGAAGAAGGAGAAGAAGAAGAAGAAGAAGAAGAAGAAGAAGGAGGAGGAGGAGGAGGAGGAGGAGGAGGAGAAGACATGGATGGACCCTCTGTCTGCAGAGTCTATCCTTTGTTTGAACATCTGGAGTTTCTGACGCTCGTCGTCAGCTTCTGTCGTGAGCTCAGAGGATTCTCTGTTCACATGTCGTGATGTATGTAATGACCTCACAGACCACCTCCATCCACAGCGCTGCCTCTGCTCTTACCTCTGTATGAACAGACACAGAGACAGAGACACTGACAGAGGACGAGACAGACGACAGGTGAAGAGTTCATCAGACCACAGCTGGATCTGAAACAGATGTTTGACAGAAGGTTTGAGTCGTGAAGCCACACAGTTCAGTCTGTGATGTCCTGAAGTCAACTTCCTGTCAGGTTGATTCAGGCTCTGTGGTTGGGTTGTGGTCAGAGCCGGAGCAGATGATGAGTTTCAGCTTGAGGTCCAAAATACTGTCCTCTGAAAAACATGTGGACAAATACCACAAGAGACACTGAGACAATAAAACAACATGTAGCTGAGAGTCAGAGGAGGTCAGTCTGTGACGAGGTGTTTGTGTCTGAAGCTAACAGAGCATCAGCACAGAGACGAGAGACAAACTGAAGACTGAAGACAGACACTTGAAGTTTAAACGTCTGGGAGGTTTTGCAGAAACATACTTTTACTCTGGAGATTGTGTTGTCGTGTTGTTCTGCACGTCAGACACAAACGCTGGAGCTGTTAGAGAATAAATAGATGAAGCAGTGAATCCTACAAACAACAATGAGCAGAACAAACCACAGCAGCATGTTGCCTGTTGGCTCTGAACGCAGCGATGGTGGGTGTGATGTTGTGTCTGTCTGTAGGAGACACAGACAGATCATCATGTGTTCATCAGTGCTGCAGCATGGATCACTGATCATCAGAGGAGGGTCCTGTTCAGCTCCTCTGGACTGATGGCAGCTCGTCATCAGCCGACAGACAGGATCAGTGTGAGCGACTGTCACCAGACGGCTCAATACGTTTAAACTGCTTCTGTTGAGCAGGAACAGACTGACTGAGCTCATCTGTACCGGCTGTGAAGACTCAGTATTTACAGTACAGTCCTGCTGCATCAGAAGTATGTCTATATGTAGTCAAAGTATCCGTGCAGTAAAATGTCCTGTGTGTAGTTTGTGTTTACAGATTCTGGTTCTCAGTTAAATATTAATAACCTGGATGAGGATTAATCTGCTCACAGCAGGACATGTTCTCTGAGCCAGAACCAAACATGTGACTTCAACCCTCTGATCTGTTCAAGCTCAACTGATAGAGATAAAAAAAGCATGATCGCACATTCAGACAGTTTGATGATAGCAGGTTCACAGTGCCAACAGACTGAACAACGTGTCCATCATGAGAGCCCGACAGGCTCCAGCTGTTAGTCACTCTCAGCTGCTGTTGTTGTGATCCAGAGGTGTTCCCTCCCGGCTGACTGGGTCGGCCCTGAGGTCTCCTCCCTTTCAGATGTGTCCAGTAAACCTCCAAACCTTTTAGTCACCACCAAAAGCTCATGAGCACAGGTCCATGCAGCTCAGCCCCTTTGACCCACAGCAGACCGGGTCAACACCCACATCACTGCTGCACCGACACTGTCTGTTGATGTCACCTCCCCCTCACCTCCACTGTGAGCAGAGACGCACTGGAACTGGTTCACTCCCAAACAATCCACTGTGTCCTGCAGAGACGCTCAGAGTCAGAGGAGGTTCGGACTTCATCACTGGACTGCAGACTGACCCGAGTGTTGAAGGTCCCTGGTTCCTGTGTGTGACAGAGAGGATCCAGCTCTGACACTCGTGTGTGTGATGGTTGTTAACAGTGATGTCTGGACGTTTATTCAGTGAAGAATAAAACCTGTGTCAGATCACCTGCAGCAGTCACCATGTGTGATACATAAATCATCTCCTGCTCTCACCACACACTCACATGTCGCTGCAGGCAGTGAGCTGCTCTCCTCATAATCACAGTCTGATGTTCTGTGTTTGTCAGAGCAGATCTGGATCAGAACCAGGACCACCACATGTCCCACAAGCTGCTCTCACAGTAGAAATGTGTGAGCTGAACCCCCGCTGAGAGCTTTATTCTCCAGGACTCCTTATTTAATTCAGGAGGAAGGATCAGAGCTGTGCTTTTCACCACCAAGTCTGCCTCATGACTCTGATGCTGATCACTGCTCTGTTCTGATGTTCAGGTCCATCCGGTCCACAGTGAAAGCAGAGGACAGACTGTCTCACCTGTCTCACCTGCCTCCTGACAGCTGACCCTCCACCTGAAACCCTGTGATGTTAAATGAAGACTGGTCCTGTCTCTGATCACAGGCTGCAGGGTGAAACAGATCATGTCTCTTCTGTGATCCACTCTGAGCTTCACCTTCTGACACTGTGAATGATCAGGAAGGATGAGGAGCAGGGATCATCCACCAGAGCCAGTTCAACACAGACACACACTCCTGTTCTTGTTGCAGTATACACACACAGTATACACACACAGTATACACACACAGTATATACACACAGTATACACACACAGTATATACAACACACAGTATACACACACAGTATATACACACAGTATATACACACAGTATATACAACACACAGTATATACACACAGTATATACAACACACAGTATACACACACAGATACACACACAGTATATACACACAGTATATACAACACACAGTATATACACACAGTATATACAACACACAGTATACACACACAGTATACACACACAGTATATACACACAGTATATACACACAGTATATACAACACACAGTATATACAACACACAGTATACACACACAGTATACACACAGTATATACACACAGTATATACAACACACAGTATATACACACAGTATATACACACACAGTATACACACACAGTATATACACACAGTATATACAACACACAGTATACACACACAGTATATACACACAGTATATACAACACACAGTATACACACACAGTATACACACACAGTATATACACACAGTATATACAACACACAGTATATACACACAGTATATACAACACACAGTATATACACACAGTATATACAACACACAGTATACACACACAGTATACACACACAGTATATACAACACACAGTATACACACACAGTATATACACACAGTATATACAACACACAGTATATACACACATTATATACAACACACAGTATACACACACAGTATATACAACACAGTATACACACACAGTATATACACACAGTATATACAACACACAGTATATACAACACACAGTATACACACACAGTATACACACACAGTATATACAACACACAGTATATACACACAGTATATACACACACAGTATACACACACAGTATATACACACAGTATATACAACACACAGTATATACACACAGTATATACAACACACAGTATACACACACAGTATACACACACAGTATACACACACAGTATATACACACAGTATATACAACACACAGTATATACACACAGTATATACAACACACAGTATATACACACAGTATATACAACACACAGTATACACACACAGTATATACAACACACAGTATACACACACAGTATATACACACAGTATATACAACACACAGTATATACACACATTATATACAACACACAGTATATACACACAGTATATACAACACACAGTATATACACACAGTATATACAACACACAGTATATACACACAGTATATACAACACACAGTATATACACACAGTATATACAACACACAGTATATACACACAGTATATACAACACACAGTATATACACACAGTATATACAACACACAGTATACACACACAGTATACACACACAGTATATACAACACACAGTATACACACACAGTATATACACACAGTATATACAACACACAGTATATACACACATTATATACAACACACAGTATATACACACATTATATACAACACACAGTATACACACACAGTATATACAACACAGTATACACACACAGTATATACACACAGTATATACAACACACAGTATACACACACAGTATATACACACAGTATATACAACACACAGTATACACACACAGTATATACACACAGTATATACACACAGTATATACAACACACAGTATATACACACAGTATATACAACACACAGTATATACACACAGTATATACAACACACAGTATATACACACAGTATATACAACACACAGTATATACACACAGTATATACAACACACAGTATATACACACAGTATATACAACACACAGTATATACACACAGTATATACAACACACAGTATATACACACAGTATATACAACACACAGTATACACACACAGTATATACACACAGTATATACAACACACAGTATATACACACAGTATATACAACACACAGTATATACACACAGTATATACAACACACAGTATATACAACACACAGTATATACACACAGTATATACACACAGTATATACACACAGTATATACAACACACAGTATATACACACAGTATATACAACACACAGTATATACACACAGTATATACAACACACAGTATACACACACAGTATATACACACAGTATATACAACACACAGTATATACACACAGTATATATTTACTTCCTGCTGTGAGCGACCGAGCGACACACAAACACAAGAGGGATCTGCTGCACTGGTGATTTGAAACTTTGACGCTCACAGCAGGAAGTAAATACCGGTGTGTATCTATTCTCGTTCATCTTGTCAGGCGGCTTCCGTAGTGCAAACGCTGTGAGGAGCCTCGTGCCTCCAGGCAGATACAGCACAGTGACTGTTCAGGCTGTAAAATGTACTGAATGACGTCGTTTCCAGTAAACTCTGGATGTCGCCACTTCAGGACACTTGGATTGCAGCGGACGAGCAGTATGGAGGAATATTACAAAGTTTTTGTGTAGATGCAGGAGGGAACCCCGCGGGTCTCCAGCTGCACTCTGAGGAATAAGAAGCTACACCGGACTCTCATCAGCATGAGGGTGAGTCCATAATGACTGAATTTCATTCTAGAGTGAACTATTCCTTTAAGAGCTGCTGGTCGGATCAGATCCAGGCTAGCAGTTTCCATCTGTTTCCAGTCTTTGAGCTAAGCTAACAGCTGCTGCTGTTGCTTCATATTAAACATGAACTTCAGGCAGCTGCAGACTGAAGCTGCAGTCAGAAACTGAAGCCTGATCAATTCTGACTGGACTTTCATCAGACGTTTCTTCATCAGCAACATTTAAATCTACAGGAGGCATCTTCTTTCTCTTTCTTTCTCTTTCTTTCTTTCTTTCTTTCTACACTGATTTCATCCTGTCTTTTTTTCATTCATACTTTCTTTTTTTACTTCATTCAATTATTTTCTCTGCTTTCTGTCTCCTCTTTTTTCCATTATGTCTTCGTATGTCCTCCTTTCCTTCTTTCTTTCCGTCCTCCTCTCCTGCCCTATCCTCCTTTCTGTCCATCTCTTTTCTTCTTCCTTTCTCTCTTTCCTCCTCTTTCTTTCGTTCTTTTCTTCTTCTTCTGTTTGTTTTACTCTTCAGTTCTCTGTGTTCTCACTGTCGAACACACTTTAACTTCCTGTTTCATTATCACTTCATCTCTCATTTGTTCCTGTAGATAAAGTGAAAAGTAAAAACTCCAGTTTGTGTTTTTGCTTTAATAAATTCAGGAGCTGTTTATTGTCTGTGTTCACTGACTGTGTGCAGCCTGTCGAGGTTGCCAGGTTTGTTCATATCGTTTCAGCACAGACACTAAAACTAAAACCTGAGCTCAGCGACCGGATCGGTGCCGCAGCCAGAGACGCTCCGACAGGAACTCAGCAGGCTGAACACTTTTTAAAGTCTTTAGACTTTACATCTATAACTCTCACACTTCAGTCAGACTTGTGACCTTAGAGCGTCCGGTTTGTGTTCAGCTGAACTCTGACTGAAGCAGAACAAACAGGTCCAGATGTTCAGTGTGGATCCGGACCGCAGCCAGAGGACGTGAAACACGCAACAGTCATCACAACAGTCAGAGGAGGAAGTATAGAAAATATAAAATATCTGCAGCGTACGAAGCAGAGTTAACGTAATGACACACACACACACACACACACACACACACACACACACACACACACACACACACACACACTGACCTTTGTGCTGGTCACTGAGAACACACTCCACCTGCCTCCCTCGTCCTCATGTCACAGCCAATTACAGCTGCTTCCTGCTTGTCTGACAGCCAATCATGGCCAATCAATGTCAGTCAGGAGCCGAGCGACAGCAGCGGTTGCCATGGCGGCCGAACGCCACATCCAGACAGCCTGGCACCACACACACACACACACACACACACACACACACACACACACAGTTGATTGAGTGAAGGTCTCCTCTCTCCCGCTGTTTGATTGACAGCTCCCTCTCTGCACACTGTAAAAAGGTTTTTCATTAACTTTCACTGTTGAACTGTGAGCTTCACTGCTGCCTCACATCCTGTACAAACATCCCATAATACTCTCTACAGCGCTGTGACCACCAGCTGTAGCTGCAGGTGAACAGTGCCGTCGGTACGTCATGTGACAGCCTCTGTTGTTTGCTTCTTATGTTAAGTTCTGTCTGTTTGGGTCGAACTGTGAATCATCTTTTCTCTTTATGTGTGAACACAGTTAGCTTGTTAGCCTTTACTAGTTCGGTAGCTTGAAGCTAGGTGGGCGTGTTTCACCACCTAGAGTCACTTCAGCTCCACCTGTTGGCCCACATTGGGGTTAGGTGGAGTCAGGTACCGCCCACTTTGACAAACCTGTGGGTGACATCACAGCGGCTCTGTCTACTGTCAGTCACGTCTTACACACAGGTACAGATCTACCTGGAGCATCTGTCAGTGATGAGATCAGAGGATCTGATTGGTTGTTGGGCCTGTATAAACCAGCTGTTACTGTTGATGATTACTGATGAATGAGAGGACGAGGAGGACGAGGAGGACGAGGAGGAGGAACTTCACTTCTTCACCTCTCTTTAAAGGAATAGTTCCACATTCTGAAACGCACTCACTGACTTTCCTGCAGTCAGGAGAGAAGATCAGTAAACATGAAGCCAGCAGGAAGTTCCTCTACAAACACTTCAGCATGTAGATAAAGTTCAGGATGTGGAGGACTGTGTGTTTATTTACATCCATAAAAACTCATCAGAAAGCAGGAAATGAAGACTACATTTGAATATCTGTTGTTCATGTGCTCCTAAAATCTGCCAGCTTTTAAAGTGATGTCATCAGAGTTCAGACGGATTCAAATGAAAAGCGTCCGTCCGGAGTCAGAGACGATGTTGTGTGAGTGTGTGATGTGTTTGAGCTGAGCGGCTTCAACAGTCCTCGTGTTGTATAAAAGTGTGTTTGTGGGTCAGAACCGTGAAGCCTGCTGGACCTCTTCATGGAGGCAGAGAGTCGAGGCTGAGCCTTATCGAGCTGTGCAGACGGAGCTGGAGGTGTTTCAGACACACCTGACAGATGTGAGTGTTCGTGGCTGTTTACAGGCTCACGTGTGTTCACGCAGAGCAGCTGGACAGCTCTCAGGTTCAGCTGGAGTTCTCCTTCAAGTGTGTTTTGTCTTGAAGAGTTATTCAGACTGTTTCATGACATGCTTGGTGATTTTTCATGGACTCATTCATCAGAATAGTGAAGATACACAGAGTAGCAGACGACCATGTGAGGTGAAAACTGAACTGACAGTGAAGATGATTTTATAGAAACTGACCGACCAGCTGTTGTAATCAAAGCTGAAACGAGCACTTAATGATCTGTATGGAGACAGTTTCTGTTGGAGCACATGGCAGCTTTAAAGGTGCAATATCCACCTGTGTACCAGACACAGCTCCTGATGAACAGCTCACAGGCGCTCAGACTGCAGGAGTCCAATTTAATCCTAATCCTCTCCAGTCGGAGGAGAAGTCCAGCCTGTTGGGTTTTAGGGTTAGTTAGTTGGTTCAGGGTTAATTCTGACTTTTGGTGGAGTGAGATCAAAAAGAGCCGACTGCACGTTGAGTTCAAGGTCCTCCAGGTCAAGAAAAAGTAACATAATGCCCCTTTAATGGACATGAAACTCATGTCCATCCAGCTGGTTCACATAAGTGACCAGCTGGATGACAGAATAACTTCACAGACATAACGACACCGTCATTAGAGACTTAATTAGCAGTCGCAGCTCTGCTCTGTCAAACTGCAGTGTTCTGTTTGTGTGTTGGGTCTACCGGGTCGAGCCCTCGCTGCACATTTTCACGACCTGTTTCTTGTTATTTAAATGTACTTTTTTGTCCTTTTCATGTCTTTATTATTGACAGGACAGCTTAGAGAGGTGACAGGAATACGTGATGAGAGACAGGGATGACACACAGTAAAGGGCTGCAGGTCGGACTTGAACCCTGAGCCGCTGCAGCAGGACAGTCAGCATCCACCTGCTGAGCTGCAGGACGCCTCGCGACCTGTTCTTCCATCTGGTTTTAACTTGTTCTTGTTTTTAATCTTTCTTATCTTCTGTTCTGTTGCTGCTGTCTGACAGCTCACAAACTAAATGTTGTTGTGTGTCTTATCTGATCCTAGAACATCAGTGCTGATCACACTTTATTAAATGCCTCAGTTTTATAAATTGTTTCCACTTCTCTTTAAAACACAGAGCTGAAGACAGAAGGATCAAATCAAAGACACGAGTCAAACAGGTCATCAGACAGCTCAGGAGAATCACCTGACCTGTGCAGGCAGGAAGTACTGTGAGGTCAGATGTCTGCTGGCGTCAATACAAAACATCGACAGAACAAACAGACAGACGAGGACGGAGAGCGAAGCGGCGGACGGACGGACGTCATCAGGACAGACGGACACAGGCTGGTTTTATTTAGAGGAGCCCTGTGAAGAAATGTAAATGAGAAGTTATGTTTATATGTGGCGGACCCTGCCACCTCTCTATCTTCAAACAGTGTTCTGGACCTTTTTTCCTCTGAGAACAGCTTGTTGATTCACTGATGACACAAAGATTTTATTATTAGTTCATTAATATTGTAAAGATTCAAACTCTTCTTCTCCAGAAACACACACTGCTCCTTTAATGTGATGAAAAAACTGATACTAAAGAGCCAAAATACAAATAATGTGCTGCAAAAACCATGAAACAACAAGCACAGAAAGGTGAGAGCTGATTGGCTGACTGGCTCCATCTTCTGCTGCCACAACAACAAACAGACGTCACGCTGAAGTCTTTGTCCTCTGACAGCTGGAGAGAAGTGCAGCGTTCGATCGGTCGTCTCAGGGAGTTTGACTGATGTTCACACCAACAACACGTCAACACAAGAGTCTGCATGATGTTGATGTTCAGACTCACATCGAGCTGCTGACACAAGTTTCAGATCAAAACAAGAGAAAACATGATGAAGCAGGAATATGTGAGTTACTGTTGAGCAGGAGCTGTGGATGAGTCACAGAGCGACTGCAGAGGACTCACACCTTATTGTCTGTGTATTTTTGAGATCCATTAAAAGAAGCAGCCTCATGAAACAGAGATATTAACACCATTCAAATAAAACATCAGCAGCTCACAGTTTGAAATTATTCAGGACTTTTTGTGTTTTGCACAACTGACCGATCCAAAGACTTGCCCCGCTCAGCTGACGAGGTTTCTGACAGACCAGGAGCCGACCCAAACACACCACTCCCAGACTGTTCAGCCCAGTACCAATACCACCATTAGAGTCGTTCTGATTCTGATACCGCCGATGCTGCCGAAACAGCAGGTATCAGTGTCAGTCAGCACGTGAGTCTGCACCGATCTGATACCACGTTATTTAAGAAACTTCCCAGTTAGCTCCGTTAGCTCTGCTTAACGCTACTCACCGGAAATCAATTCTTCTTCTCTCTCCTTTAATTAAACCTGGCCCTTCATTAAAAGCAGATATGAAATATAAGTTTATTTTAAAACTTCACAGTCATGTTCAGCATCAGCTGCAGACATAAAAACACGTGTTAAACCTTTTGAAAACATGACTATAATAAGCTCAGCGATGCAGCAGCTTGTTGAGTGATTATCTGTGCTGTACTCTGACAGCGTGCTGATGAACGAGCTGAACGTGACCCCTCAGGGCTGCCGTACATCCAGAACTCAGACCCTCAGGTGTTTAATCTCACACCTGTCACATGATCACACACAGACGACCTTCAGCCAGTAAATCAGTTCCTCCATGTTTTATTAACTTCTCTTTATGAGCTCCTTAACATTCATTAACTGCAGAAGTTTCTCATCTGATGTTGAATATTTTAAAATATTAAATCATCTCATGAGTTACAGATTCACCTGAAAACACCTGTGGCTCATTTTACTTCACAGTTACATGTCGTCACTGTTAAACACAGAAGGGGGAATAAAACTTAAAGCACACTTAAAGTACTGAGGTACTTTTGAATCTTCCCTCTTCTACTCCACTACCTTCTGACAGCTTCAGTTACTAGTTACTTTTTTACACAAATCACATGAGACAGGTCCAAACAGGACAAAGATCCAAAATCCAGTGATCTGTAAGAAGGTAAAAACTGTGGAGAGACAGACAAACACAAGGACCCAGGACGTAAAACTGTTCAGCTGGAGAAGGTTTGAAAGACGATCATCTTTCAGGAAGTGAAAAAAAATCCATGATGAGGCGACAAACGCTTCCTCTCGTCTGTGTCTTTTATTTTTACAGTAAAAAGATTTTGAGCACAAATTTGTTAAAATTCACCGACACTGTTCGTCCACTGTCTGCTTCCTGACGACCTGATCCTCATCCTGAAGACCTGCTGAGCTCTGACAGACTGCAGCATCGATACTGACACCACTCAGTCTGTACAAACAACACACACACACACACACACACACACACACACACACACACACACACACACACACACACACTCTGTAAGCCACCTGAAGGTCTAACACAGAGCGTGATTGACAGGTGATATTTGGCAGGGCGAGCTGGGAGAGAGAGAGAGGCAGTGAACCATAAAAACACTGCACACACACATCAATAACACACACACACTCTGCAGCGTGTGCACGCTCACATGCACACTCACATTTAAAGCTGCATGTTGTGAGGACAAAAACACGCTGAGATGTTTTTATGTTTGAATTAATATTTAATGAATATTGGTAAACACACAGAAACAGCTGCAGCAAAGGGAACGAGTCGTCTGCTGAAAACACACTAATTAACACACTGTACATGATGAAAGAGTAAACACACACACACACACACACACACACACACACACACACACACACACACACAGCCTGGGGCCTGATGCATTAAGCTGATTCATGACTTCAGCTGTGTGTTCACACAAACAGAAATATGCAGACGCATCACATTCATCTGTTCTGTCTGATCATCGTCACCGTAGAAGAAAACAACCGCAAACATCCGTTTGTGTCATGAATGTAAGAACTGTTACATGAACAATGTGAAGTTCATAATCAGATGTAATAAATAACTCATTTAATGTAACATTCATGTGATTAAAGTGGTGACAGCAGGAGAACGTGTGGATGTTCATTGTGTGTTGTTTAAAATGTTTTCATGTTTCTGTGGTAAGGATTCAGGTTAGTAAGTACTGTTTGTGCTGTTTGTTTGCAGAGTGATGAACACAAAACACACCAGCAGGCTGAACACAAAACACTCCAGCAGGCTGAACACAAAACACTCCAGCAGGCTGAACACAAAACACTCCAGCAGGCTGAACACAAAACACTCCAGCAGGCTGAACACAAAACACACCAGCAGGCTGAACACAAAACACTCCAGCAGGCTGAACACAAAACACTCCAGCAGGCTGAACACAAAACACTCCAGCAGGCTGAACACAAAACACACCAGCAGGCTGAACACAAAACACTCCAGCAGGCTGAACACAAAACACACCAGCAGGCTGAACACAAAACACACCAGCAGGCTGAACACAAAACACTCCAGCAGGCTGAACACAAAACACTCCAGCAGGCTGAACACAAAACACTCCAGCAGGCTGAACACAAAACACTCCAGCAGGCTGAACACAAAACACACCAGCAGGCTGAACACAAAACACTCCAGCAGGCTGAACACAAAACACACCAGCAGGCAGGTTGAGAAACAAGAAGTGAGCTTTAATGTTTAACTCAGAGTCCAACATCCAAAAAGCAAACTGACAAAAACAGGCAGAAAACCAAAGCGAAGCACACTGACTCACACAGACTCACACAGACTCACATAGACTCACACTGACTACACTCATATCGCCACACACCTGGTTTTATTATTTCCAGCTTCACACTTTGTACTCTATGACATTTGTCTGACAGCTTCAGTTACATTACTCTTCTCCACAGCTTCCTGTCAGTGTGAACTGTTTCTCCAGATGTGTTGATGCGTCCTCTCTTCTTCACTGGCTGATAAAGAGCAGTTTAACTTCCTGTTTACCTTTCTGCAGCACAGACTGATAACTGCTGGTTCATATTTCAGTCAGCTGATAGAGAATATTTATATTTCAGGACTTTATCTGAGCGTTCACACTGTGAGCAGCGCAGACGACACAAATCACCTGCTGCAGAGGAGAAATGTGAGTTTATGTGAGAGTTGTAACAAGTTACCTGCCGGAGGAGTTGATCACCAGTTCACCTGTTTTCAATCATTTCTTTAACAACAGAAGGATGAAGATGAATCTGCCTGAGCGGCTGTTTGATTCCTGTCAGTGTTGATGGAGGATGACCTCGTCTGTTAGCTTCACGTCTCTCAGAGGTTCTTCAGTACAGATCGGTCCTGACATCATGATCCTTTAATAATCGGTCCGTTAAGGCGTCTCATTAAAAACAGATCAGGAGGTAAACGATGATGATGTTTTTCTGCTTGGCTGCTTCTGACATGAGCCGACAGAGTCCTGCTCCTTTTAATGAGAAACTCCAGAAAACAGCAGTTTTAATTTAAAGAGATCACCTCAGACCTGCTCCAGGACGGGTCAACAACTGCTGAATTACATATTCAAACCAGAACCACGAGCTGAAGTTGGATTTGTAAACTTTGCCATCAGAGCATTTGAATCTTTAACGTTAATTTAAAATGTAAAATATCAGAGGAGCCAACAGATGATCTGATCTCTCCTGAGGGATTCACCAAACTGATTATTACTGTCTCCTTCTGGTGGATCAGTCACCATTTGTTCTGTTTGACTGTCCGGCTCGGATGCTGTTGGGTCAGAGGTCAGAGGTCAGAGTTTAGTCAATCAGCTGTTTGACATCAGTCTACTGTCTGATGCATTTTAAGAGAAAACATTACATATAATGACATCTCGTTACCAAAGTAAAGAGGAGCTCGTTATGAGAGCAGACTTCACTGACCTGACTCTACTCATTGACTTCACACTTGATGTTACATCATGGATCTTCTTCCTCGTCTGATATTTATCTCTTGGCAGCTGTTTGATCAGCTTCTTGTCCTGGAGACAGATTTCTATCATCGTCTTTGTTCAGTTTGTATTAAAAACAGACTCTGCAGTCGACCGGTTCACCTCAACCTCCAGGAGGAGCTCCAGTTTTCATACCCCGAGACATGACCCGTTTACTGTCAGAGTTTGATCCATCCAGTCCAATAACATTCAGAAAGTCTAGAAGAGCCTCACGATTTAATTGTTTTAGTTACTTTATGAAAAAGTTTAAACTGGTTTGTGACGTTTGGTTCTGTCTGGGCTTTGAAACGGACCATGATCAGAATATCAGCCGCATGTGAACTGTGTTGTGTGTAGTGGACGAGTCACATGAACGTGTCCTGATTAAACATGGACCCTGATATTACATTAAAATTACAATAAATATAATGTAACTAAATAGTATACAAAGTACTAAAACAGAGTCAACATGCTTCATGTCACCACTTCAGTCTGAGGAGAGCGTCCGGATCAGAATTCATTCTTAATCAGGTTAAATCGATACGGTCCATGTAACTGAAGCTCATGATGACGAGGTGACGGCAGATCACAGTGTTAATGTGTGGACGGATTACAGCCAATCAGAGCTGAAGTGGACACACACACACACACACACACACACACACACACACACACACACGGACAGATGTGTGTCAGCCGGGAGCTATTATTGGTCCTCAGGGAAGTGAGGTCGGACACACAGTGTGAACAGTACCATCACACGGGTCTGATATAAGAGACAGTGACAAGGACTTCTGCTTCAGTACAACACTGTGTGTGTGTGTGTGTGTGTGTGTGTGTGCAGACTGTGGTTTGATTTGTTTGAACAACTTTAAGATGTGATTAAAAACAATCAGATGTTGATGAAGACGATGTGTTTAGAGGTGAGACACTAAAATAATAAATAAGTAAAAACTAAAATGTTTTCTAACAATCAGAGTCTGACCTGTTTGTGAGTCTGACCTGTTTGTGAGTCTGACCTGTTTGTGAGTCTGACCTGTTTGTGAGTCTGACCAGTTTGTGAGTCTGACGTGTTTGTGAGTCTGACGTGTTTGTGAGTCTGACGTGTTCATGGATATTACAGATATTTACAGTTTTGTCTCTGATCATTTAAAAAAAGGTTTAAACTCTTGTAGATCTTCAGAGTGAGGTTCCTCCAGTGTGTCTGTCACAGACATGAACATGTGGCTCAGTCGGACCTTCTGTTTGGACGCTCGGCTAATTTCCATTCTCCTCTGGTTCAGTATTCACGGGGGGCTAACGATGCTCATGCAGTCACCTTGTTACTGCAGCCAATAAAATCAGCCAGCCACAAATATAAAGATGAATAATGGAGCAGACTAGAGGAGGAGGAGGAACTGAAGTCCACTTTCTTCAGTTCTTCATCTGGTTAAAGTTCCTCTGAGGCTTCATCTCATGGTGCTTTAATTAAATTCTCTCTAATGAGCTGATAAGTGATATGAAACACGTTTCATGTTTAATGATCAGGATGTGATGAGGATTAATAAACTGGACACAACAAGCTGTGACAGATTCAATCAGCAGACTGAAGACTGATCACTGTCACGTCTCTGTGGACCAGCTGCTCATATTCCAACATCAACAGTCTACAGCTGTGAGTCCGTCCACGTGGTACCTGCTCAGGTGAGTCCGTCCACGTGGTACCTGCTCAGGTGAGTCCGTCCACGTGGTACCTGCTCAGGTGAGTCCGTCCACGTGGTACCTGCTCAGGTGAGTCCGTCCACGTGGTACCTGCTCAGGTGAGTCCGTCCACAGCAGAAACATGTGGGACTGCGGACGGAGGAAACATGGCTGCTCCAAAAGAAGGAAAAACGGAAAACAGAACTTTTATACATGTTCATTCCTCCAGCAGACAGAACCGAACCGTTGTGTCTCACATGATGTCAGACTGTGGCGTTGATCAGAAGCGTGAATGTTAAGCGGCACCACGAGACCAAACACGGATCCTGTGAGGAAATATATCCACAGAAGTCTGAGCTGAGAGCTGAGAGGTGCTGGTTTCACCTGACAGACAGAGAGGAAGAATACTGGATGCATTTAGACATCATGAGTTTCGGACCTTTGCTGGGAGGATATTTTAATAACTGGACCTCTTTGAGGAGCTGAAGTCTTTGTGTCACCATCCAGTTATACTGAAGTACTGAGTATGAACTGTTTCACACAGTTAGGAGACAAATACTTCTTCAGAACAAACTGACTGAGTGAACTGGACTTATGTTCCCTCTTCAATAACAGGTTCTGTCAGGGGGAAGTGGACAGATCCGTACAGAGAAGCTACTGAGCTAACGGTTAGCGCTGCGAGTCGCTGTGTTAAATAACTGATCGTGCTCCTGATGACATCTGTTTCTTGTTGTTGAGGACTCAGGAGCTCTGAACAGTCGCTGGAGCCGAGGACTTTATAATGTTTCCTACCTTTTATTTGCAGTAAACAGTGAACACAGAAATGTGAAGTGAACTCAGACCCAGCGGCTACATTTTTAATAGCAAACATAAAAGTTACTGATCTGTATTTCAGCCAGGAAACCTGCAGAGCTAGACTGCCTGTAAACCAGATTTCACTGCTGGTTTCTGGTCTTTATATTGAAATGAGTCATGATGCTGGCTGCAGATTATTTTCACTGTTTGATCAGATAGAAAACAACCACACAAATGTTGCAGCGTCCCTCAGAGTATTTCGTCACAGATGTTTTCCTCTGACACAAAATTCATAATAAAGTCATTGAGTTGATGTGATGTGTTCAGATAATCAGCTCTGGATGCGATTCAGCGTTCGTTCTCCAGTTTATGACTCAATAAATAAACTTTATAATGTGTTTAAACAGAAACACTGCAGCTATTCAGCAGCTGGACACTCACTGACTTTATATACTATTAATTATATAACTGATGAAAAAATAAAACTGTGAGGTGAATATCCATCAGCACACACACACACACACACACGCACACACACACACAGGATGTGTGTGTGTGTGTGTGTGTGTGTGTGTGTGTGTGTGTGTGTGTGTCTCTGAGGTAAATGTGCCGTCAGCATCTCAACAGACAGATTTAGTGACTTCAGCAGTGTGGAAATAACAAGAAGAAAGTGTTGAATGATGAAAACACAGCAGAGACTGAAGAGACTCTGAAGTCATCATGTTAGAAAGTCTTGAGCCTTTAACGCTGCACCAGTGGAGGGTACACAGCTGAATCTGTACTGTATACGAGACACTAACACGCCTTTTCTCCCCATTCCAGCCTCCCTCTCTGTCTGTTCACGTCTTCTTACGTCTTTGTCTCGTCTCGCTGCGTCTGCCGTGCGTGATGTGCTCTGATAGGTCGACATCAGTCTCGTGATGTTGGGAAATAAAAATAATCACTAATTAAAGTAACGAGGCTGTTTGAAGCTGTGAGGAGGAGAAAGTTCAGATGTTTGTGTTCAGATGTAGAGAGGCAAAGTCACAGAGATACTCAGGTACAGGACAGATACCTGAAACATGTACTGAAGCACAGTAACTAAGTACTTGTACTGTAGAGTTGTAACAGCAGAGGAAAGTAGATTAGTGTCTCACAGATAGAGGAGTGTAGAAGAACCATCCCACCTCTCCTCTGTATTCACACCTGGTATTTTTAATGCGTTCTCGTTCTCCTCGCTCAGGTCGTATCTCTGTCCTCCGTCAGGACTTTGAGGCGGCTGCACCTCAGCTCCAGACTCCCTTAAAAAAATCACAGTTTAGTGGTTTGTGTTGTTGGAGCAGATTTATCATCTTTGTGAAAAGATTTCTGAGACGTATTCTGAATTATTTGTTCCCACTTGTAAATTCGTCACATGTAGAACATGAAGTTTTTCCTTGTGTCAGATGGTTCAGGTGTGTTGTGGACGTGGTGTGGAGGCTGTTCTGTCACTAAACAAAATACTGTAAATGTTTTCAACTTGCATTGCTTTAATTTTTGATGCTTTTCTGTGAATTAACACCACTTTTGGCTCATTCTTAGCACAGAATAGATATTCACCTGCAGGTACACCTGCTGGAGATCTGACCACCTCCAGATGTGTTCAGACAGATCCTCACCTGGATAACGTCACAGGTGAGGAGGTCACATTTTAATACAAATGAGGTAAGTGTGTGATTCCTTCACTCGTGGTTGGTTCGTCTGTTTCCTGCTGGCTCTCTGCTTTTTATTAATTCTCTTTTTGTTGTCAGTGTTGTTGTTTTTGGACTCGAGCCTCAATAATAAAGCTCACTTTTTATTTTTTGTGTCTTGTGTTTGCATCTTCTTTGATCAACATTACAGATACAAATAAAAAGTAAATCTAAACAGTTTGATAAACATCCTTCACAGGTTGCTGCTCGAGGACCATACTGCAGGTAAATCCTCATGTTCCCACGATGCATCTCTATTTTGGGAAAGGTGACCTGAGGAGGGACCATCTGTCGAGGCTCCTCAGGTGCAGCTCCTTCTACCTGCACCAGCTGTCCTCACCTCTCCTGATGGAGGCTCGCAGGCGATGGAGGGTTTCCCTGCTCCGATCGATCCAGTTACCTGATGACCTGGTTCTGTCAGCCTGGGTGCTGCTGAGAGAAGGTCGTGTCAGGGGGAAGCCGTGTGTGGAGAGCTGAGGACCGGGCGGTGCTCCATCATTTAAAGGTGCTGGAGGTGAAGGTGGAGTTTGAGTTGGAGGTCGTTATTTCCTCCACAGCCTCTGCATCACACGCCTGGAGGTCTCTGTGTGTTTGTATCATTTATGTTTTTGTCATGAATGAGATAAAGAAGCTGCAGCAGAGAGGAAATAACATCACAAACATCTGTTTTACTCTCATTTATTGTTCAAATTGTTAATACTTTGCTGAAAACCTCATCGAACATTTAAAACATATGAGCGTATGAGGGAAGCAGATATCAGTTGTTTTGATCATCCAACCGATCAACAGACTGAGTTTGAGGTGTAGCAGGGATTAACGGAGGGGTGCTGATCAAACATGATGCTGTAGACGCTTCTGTTGGGACCATCCTCTGCTTTCAACGAGGAAACGTAAAAATAATCTGAATGAAGGAACTGAAGCGGAAACGAAGCTCAGTGCTGAATCCAGAACACGACACCAGACCCAGGAACGTAGAGCGGACACCACACAGTGAACACTTACTTTTCACTTCATGCAGCGTTTGTGTTGGAAACGAGCTGTAACAACTTTGTTGTCACCATTTCCTTTTTCATTGAGTTGATTTGTGCTTGATAGAAGTGACAGAGGAGGTCCGGTGTGAAGATCCAACTGACCCAGCTGCTCTGAACACACACGTCTGAACACACACACGTCTGAACACACACACACGTCTGAACACACACACACGTCTGAACACAAACATGTCTGAACACACACACATCTGCACACACACGTCTGAACACACACACGTCTGAACACACACACACGTCTGAACACAAACATGTCTGAACACACACACATCTGAACACACACGTCTGAACACACACACGTCTGAACACACACACATCTGAACACACACGTCTGAACACACACACGTCTGCACACACACACGTCTGAACACACACACGTCTGAACACACACGTCTGCACACACACACGTCTGAACACACACACGTCTGAACACACACACGTCTGAACACACACGTCTGAACACGCACACGTCTGAACACACACGTCTGAACACACACACGTCTGAACACACACGTCTGAACACGCACACGTCTAAACACACACGTCTGCACACACACACGTCTGAACACACACGTCTGAACACGCACACGTCTAAACACACACGTCTGAACACGCACACGTCTGAACACACACGTCTCAACACACACGTCTGAACACACACGTCTGAACACACACACGTCTCAACACACACGTCTCAACACACACACGTCTAAACACACACGTCTGAACACACACACGTCTCAACACACACGTCTCAACACACACACGTCTGAACACACACGTCTGAACACACACACGTCTGAACACACACGTCTGAACACACACACATCTGAACACACACACGTCTGAACACACACACGTCTCAACACACACGTCTCAACACACACACGTCTGAACACACACGTCTGAACACACACACGTCTGAACACACACGTCTGAACACACACACATCTGAACACACACACGTCTGAACACACACGTCTGAACACACACGTCTGCACACACACGTCTGAACACACACACGTCTGCACACACACACGTCTGAACACACGTCTGAACACACACGTCTGCACACACACGTCTGCACACACACACGTCTGAACACACGTCTGAACACACACACGTCTGAACACACGTCTGAACACACACACGTCTGAACACACACACGTCTGAACACACACACGTCTGAACACACACGTCTGAACACACACGTCTGAACACACACACGTCTGCACACACACGTCTGCACACACACACGTCTGAACACACGTCTGAACACACACACGTCTGAACACACGTCTGAACACACACACGTCTGAGCACACACACGTCTGAACACACACGTCTGCACACACACACGTCTGAACACACACGTCTGAACACACACGTCTGAACACACACGTCTGAACACACACACGTCTGAACACACACGTCTGAACACACACGTCTGAACACACACGTCTAAACACACACGTCTGCACACACACGTCTGAACACACATGTCTGAACACACACATGTCTGAACACACACGTCTGAACACACACGTCTGAACACACACGTCTGAACACACACACGTCTGAACACACACGTCTGAACACACACGTCTGAACAGGCCCTGCACCAGTAATGCAAACACACACTTACAAATATCTGGTGAGATGAATCATATCTGCAACATGACAGCTCTTCAGGTTTTCACTCCATCCACTGAGCTTCAGAGAAGAAGAGGAGGAGCCGGAGGGCAGAAGAAGTCCGTCAACAGTGAGAGCAGTGATCCTTCAGATCTTCAGAACCACCCATCAAATATTAACAAACACCTGAGAGTCCTTCTTCCTGTCTCACCTGACTCTCGCTCTCTCTCTCATGTAAACACACCTTGCTCATCCCGAAAGACAAAAAACGAGTGCATCTAATGTGTTTCATTGTGAGTCTGTCAGTGTGTGTTTCATTGTGAGTCTGTCAGTGTGTTTCATTGTGAGTCTGTCAGTGTGTGTTTTCAGCACTTCTGGAGGACTGAAGGATAAAAGACGAGCTGCTGATGTCTCGTCTTCGTCCTCGTTATCTCGTCTCCGTCCTGCTGACTGAATGTTTATCTGTGATGTCCATCTATTACTCCATTATCTTCATTATCTTCATCCTCTTTCACTGCTGCTTATCTCCGCTTCCCTTCTTCTCTTAATGTTACCAGGCCGCTCACAGTGTGTGTGTGTGTGTGTGTGTGTGTGTGTGTGTGTGTGTGTGTGTGCGTGCTGTTAATCTCATCTTATTCCATCCAGACAACATCGACAGTGTACAGCAGCTGTTTGAAGTTTGATCCTTCAGATTTAAAGAAGTCAGTGCACTCTGTCAGCAGCCGGTCGATGTTTTACACACTCAGAATCAGAACCAGCTGTATGGGTCAGCTGACTCCAGTTTTATGTTCCTATTCATTTAGTCCAAAGAACAGATTTGTGGACAGACAGAAACAGACATCCAGCTGAAAACAGTGAAGCTGAACAAACTGGATTTAAAGGCAACAGTGACAACAACACAGAGTGAATGTGAAAGTGTTTGAGTAAAGAAAGAGTAACAGAGTAATGGAATAAATACTGGATTAAATATGTAATAGATTGTTTCTACACATGTAGTAGGTGTATGTACAGTATGCACATTAGGGTGTGATGGTACACAGAGGTCATGGTTTCTTATGAGTTTGGTACAACGGGGGGAAAAAATCAACAGTAAAATCTCCGTCCACTGATCCAACAAGCTCCCTGTTTCTGGTGTTGTTAACTCGTCTCCTCCTGCGTCTTGTCTTGTTTCCTCTGACAAGGTTTTATTTTCACCTGTGTTGGTTGGTTGGTTGGTTGGTTAGTTGTAAAAATATCAGCCAACACTGTGCCACCATCACAGTCCCTGTCCTGGAGCGCAGGGGAGAGGGCCGGGCTTATGACTTGTTTTATGTTGTTTTATGACCTATGTAAGGTACTGAGTAATCACTGAAGGTAAACACTCTCTTCTCTGCAGGAGGGCATGAATGAGCAGCTGTTAGAGTGAAAACACACCCACAGAGACAGATATTAGCCAAGCTTTGCTCTTCTGATATTGAGTCTTCACTTTGTAGCTGACCTGCGTGTTGCTCTGTGAATGCTCCTCTTGTACAACCCTTGTTTGAACTTTGAGCTGACTCCGATCTCCTTCCTCCAGTTCTAAATTAACGCAGAATTATTTTAACAAATGGTAGAAATCCAAGATTACATCAAAAAGCATTAAAGAATGAACAGCCTACTGTTCATGTTTCACCAAATACGATTTTAGTTTTCATGTAGTTTGTGTGTGAAATCGCTGCAGTGGTCACAACTGTGCTGTCAGGCACAGAGACACACTGGAGACAGCTCACTGGAGACAGCTCACTGGAGACAGCTCACTGGAGACAGCGTGCAGAGCTCACTGGAGACAGCTCACTGGAGACAGCTCACAGAGCTCACTGGAGACAGCTCACTGGAGACAGCTCACTGGAGACAGCGTGCAGAGCTCACTGGAGACAGCTCACTGGAGACAGCTCACAGAGCTCACTGGAGACAGCTCACTGGAGACAGCTCACTGGAGACAGCTCACAGAGCTCACTGGAGACAGCTCACTGGAGACAGCTCACAGAGCTCACTGGAGACAGCTCACTGGAGACAGCTCACAGAGCTCACTGGAGACAGCTCACTGGAGACAGCTCACTGGAGACAGCTCACAGAGCTCACTGGAGACAGCTCACTGGAGACAGCTCACAGAGCTCACTGGAGACAGCTCACTGGAGACAGCTCACTGGAGACAGCTCACAGAGCTCACTGGAGACAGCTCACTGGAGACAGCTCACAGAGCTCACTGGAGACAGCTCACTGGAGACAGCTCACAGAGCTCACTGGAGACAGCTCACTGGAGACAGCTCACTGGAGACAGCTCACAGAGCTCACTGGAGACAGCTCACTGGAGACAGCTCACAGAGCTCACTGGAGACAGCTCACTGGAGACAGCTCACTGGAGACAGCTCACTGGAGACAGCTCACAGAGCTCACTGGAGACAGCTCACTGGAGACAGCGTGCAGAGCTCACTGGAGACAGCTCACAGAGCTCACTGGAGACAGCTCACTGGAGACAGAGTACAGAGCTCACTGGAGACAGCTCACTGGAGACAGCTCACTGGAGACAGCTCACAGAGCTCACTGGAGACAGCTCACTGGAGACAGCTCACTGGAGACAGCTCACTGGAGACAGCTCACAGAGCTCACTGGAGACAGCTCACTGGAGACAGCTCACAGAGCTCACTGGAGACAGCTCACTGGAGACAGCTCACTGGAGACAGCGTACACTGGAGACAGCGTACACTGGAGACAGCGTGCAGGCTGAGTTAAGTACACTTCAATGAATAAATAGTGTTCATCTATCAAACTTCCATTTTCAGAGGATATCCCAGGCTGAGGGATACCACTGACTGTCGTGCATAATTAGGCACGTGAAGAAAAACAACTTAAACGTTGCTCATGAGCAGAAGAAACTTTCTCGTGCTCATGAGAAAAGTTTTGGAGTATCTCGTGAGCACAAGAAATGTTGAAGTTTTTCCCCCCATGTCCCTTTAGGGGCTCCGTAGCAAACAGCTTTTAGGTACATGACCAGTTTTTGTTCTGGAGCGTGGATCATGATGGTTTTACTCTCTAGTGTGACGTATTGCTTGTATGACTGTGTGCACTGAACCATGACAGTTCAGGATGAATACATGTACTGTCACAGTCCCACTATCTAATGCCTATACTGAAGTTGACTTGATGGAGAATAACAGTTCATGTGGAAAACATGACGATATTTAAACTTTATGGTCTTAATTAAAAACGCACAATAAAACACACTTATTGTAAACGTTACAATAAGTGTGACAGACATAGCAACAGTAACTAAGGGCGAGGCTGATCGAACAGTCAATTGATTATGACAGAGACACGGGGAGAAACAAGAGACGCTTGAATAAAACAACAAACTGAGATCAGTCAGAGTCTGAAGAGACGCCAGCACATCCACTGATTGATTGATCAATAAAGTTTTATTTTGAGAGGCTCTCTGATGGTGTAATTCAGAGACAGGCAGGAGACAAATAGCAAAATAGAAATGTAGAGAGACAGAGTCAGAAAGAGTTTGACAGAGTTAGAAAGAGAAGGACATTCAGTAAATGATGGAGAGTGTAAGAGACACTGAGACAGAGCGAGACAACGAGGGAGACAGTAATTACTCTGCAAACATAGAGAGAGGCTGAGTTAAAGAGACTCGTTCAGCCAGAATGAGTCACTCTGGACACTTAATGTCCCCGATGTCTTTTAAACTAAAGACACTGAACTCAGCAGAAAGCAGCACTGGGATCAGTTAAAACAGGAAACAGGATGAATCAGGGTTCATATCACGTGGACGCTCAGTCCCAGCTTATTGTCTTTAAAACAGTAAAAACAAACTGAACTGAGGTTAGCATCTCTCTGGTTCCTCTGTGGGATTATTGAACTGGATTCTGGATTATTACAGAAAATAATCTAAGATTCTGATCCGTCCAGGTTCTGTTCATCCAGATAATCTCCACAGATGAACTCCACTCTGATGTCTGAAGTGTAAATTAAATGTGTAGCAGTAAAAAGCTAATGCTAGGCTACAAACAGACGACATCACGGTCACATGACTTAAACGTCTCCACCACTGAGCGTCTTACTGCACAATTACTCTCCAGGTTTTCTATAAACTGATCAATGTACGAGTTGTAAAGTCAGAGTCAGAACAGTGTGTAACTAAAGTGGCCTGTAAAGACGGACTAGTGAGCAGATGAGTCTCCGTGTTCGCTGTGAGGACGTTTAATGTCCCTGACGACCTCTGTAGCCTCATTCAGAGAACGATGGGTTGTATGTTGTAAATATGTCCAGTTTGTGTGAACAACAGGCATCTAACTGAAAACCCTTTGACTTCGAGGTGCTGATCGTTTCCAGGCGTGAGGGCTCATTCCTGTTTACTCCCCTCGAGCTTTTGGCTCAATAAAATGTTTTATGTGTGAACCATGTCTCTGTTGTGGAGCAGGTTATACTCTGACAGAGGACAAACTGTTAATCAGCTCAGATAGCTAGAGGTCTGTTGGGACAACACTGTACAGTACCTGTACCATGAGAGAGGAGCTAACATATGTGATGTTAGTTATACACTTACATTGTCGCAATTTGGTTAAAATTTGGTTGTTTAAGAACAAAAACTACTGTTAATGTTACACGAAAAGGAGACCCAACGAGGAGCAGAGGCAGGCAGACTGAAAACTACAGCAAACTTTATTGAAAACCGATCCGAGTCCAAATCCAAAAGGCGAGCAACAAAGGCAGGGAGTCGAAACACAAAACTACAAGTGAAGAGCACAGGAAGCAACACAGGACTGAGGGACAGGTGAGTAGTGATGTGTCGGTCCAAACGAAACGGTTCTTAGAGCTTAGAGCTCTCTGAAGTGGACCATCGGAGCCGCCTCCCGCCTGGGAGCCGCCTCCCGCCTGAGAGCCGCCTCCCGCCTGGGAGCCGCCTCCCGCCTGAGAGCCGCCTCCCGCCTGAGAGCCGCCTCCCGCCTGAGAGCCGCCTCCAGCCCTCTACGATATCTGCCTGGAGGCACGCGAGTCTCCCTCACAGCGTTTGCATTACAGAAGCCGCGCCAGACAAGATGAACAGAACTCGCGACAGATACACACCGGTATTTACATCCAGCTGTGAGCGACCGAGCGACACACAGACACAAGAGGCATCTGCTGCACTGGTGATTTGAAACGTTGACACTCACAGCAGGAAGTAAATACCAGTGTTTCGTAGTGCAAACGCTGTGAGGAGCCTCGTGCCTCCAGGCAGATACAGCACAGTGACTGTTCAGGCTGTAAAATGGACTAAATGACGTCGTTTCCAGTAAACTCTGGATGTCGCCACTTCAGGACACTTGGACTGCAGCGGACGAGCAGTATGGAGGAATATTACAAAGTTTTTGTGTAGTTTTATGGACCTTTTCGTCTCGGGCACCATTGACACCGTTATATGGATTATTGCTGCAGGAGGGAACCCCGCGGGTCTCCAGCTGCACTCTGAGGAATAAGAAACTACACCGGACTCTCATCGGCATGAGGGTGAGACCATAATGACTGAATTTCATTCTAGAGTGAACTATTCCTTTAAAAGAGCCAGAATTGCCATCACTACAGGTGAGACACGTGAACCAATGAGGAGTGAAGAGAAAACAGGAACCTGGAAGTGATTAACTGATGGAGCTCAGGTGAGGAGGAACAAGGGCTGGAAAACAGACAAAGGGAGGAAGTAGAAATTGAGACATGACACGTGAGGATAACTCGGTACGCAGTACTTGGTTACATTAAGAACGTTGGTTTCAGTTGGGTTAAGCTTTCAATTCAGCAGCGTTAGTTAAGTTTCGTACGTAACAGCAAAGAGAAGCTGTTTAAACTCAAACCAGCATTTCTTTAATATCCTGCAACAACCGAGGAGGTGCTGCGAGGTCACTGACCATCATCATGATGCTGCTGAAGGCGTTTTCATTCAGGACTCACAGAAAGAGTTAATGACCAGGGTTTCCTCCAGGACTTTTTTAAACCGTGGGGGAGGTCTGCCCGGGTGGAAGAGAGGGGGGGTGACGACGACGACGACAACATGAATTTTGAAATGTGAAATTATGACTATTTCAAACTGAATGTTTTTCTAAATACATTATTTACTATAGGGTTTCTGGTACATGAATTGAAAATAATAATTGAAAATAGGATCCTGCAGTATCACTAGGCCAAAACAACAAACACAACAACAACAAATTAAAGATATATTTCAAAGTTAAATAACTAAACTAGTCTATACTGAATACAGTCAAATAAACATCTCTTCCTGCATAGAATGTGTACAAAAGAAAAAGGCAGTCCATCCATTTGAAGAAAATAGCTACAATGTAAAAATACAAGGCTGTAGCACAACTACAGACACAACTGTGCCCTCCTGTCTCCTGTGAGACTTGACATGTTTTAACATTTGAAATTATGACTACAAACTGAGTGTTTGTACTGTAGCAAGCATATACACAACTGCCTAATCTAATGGCACAGTTTGCAGCCTGGCTGAGAGCACTTTACTTTTCTTTCTACTCATCTGAAAATGTAACCAGAAAAGAGTCATGGCAGAAAATTACCTGGGCATTACCTGAGCTAACGTTATGTGGTGCTGTTCAAAACGTGTATCTGAAACGTAATGGGTTTCCTCTATTAATAGAAAATTAAGTTTTACAGTTAAAAATTTATCTACAACAAAATAATATCTCTCTCTACTGTATAACCAAAGACTCGACATGCTTTATTAGGCACAAAAAAAAAAAAAAAGAATCTCTGAACTAATGATAGAAATAATGCGCATCCTGTATTAACCAATCAATAACACATTTATCCCGACTCAGGATTTTTTCTGTAGCCTAATCCATCTATAACATTAGGGTCGTTTTCACGGGTTTGAACAAAACTGTATCAAATATAACCCGGCTTAGGTACCTTTCTTTCACCCTTTTCTCTCCCTCCCAGGCGGGAGGCGGCTCCGATGGTTCACTTCAGAGAGCTCTAAGCTCTAAGAGCCGTTTCGTTTGCGTGGCTGCGCTGCGTGGCTGCGCTGCGTGGCTGCGCTGCGTGGCTGCGCTGCGTGGCTGCGCTGCGTGGGTTTCTATTTCTGCTGGATGCCGCAGCTCGATGCAGCAATTCAGCCGAATTCAGCACAGAACCAACAGGAAGTCTCACACCAAACAACAACATGACATCCGGTTAATTTTCAAAATAAAACACTCCGTGTTGATGCCAGCACAAAAACCTCAAAAAAGGTGATTATGTAATCATCGTGGGAAGTCCTCTGTCTCCTAACTCCAGCTGTTTGGCAGAGCTGCGCCGTGGTGGACTCAAAACCCAGCTGGTGGGGGTTGATGGACCATGGAGCAAAATAGTGGCAAAGCCGCTCCACAACATACATGCAACCAGTGTAGTTCCTGGGTAACACTGAGATAGTGTTCACATAGTACATTTAGATTAATGTACATTTTCACTGCACTAATTATATCAGTCAGTCACATCGTCCTCGTCTCTCTGCTGCCGTCAGTGTCTTTAACAAAAAGAAAAGGAAAAAGAAGATACTCTGACACCTCTGGACAACATATTTCTCACAGCCTTCAAGTTACAAAGTAATCCATCAGGGACGTACGGAGGCCCTCTGGGGTCACATGGTCGAGAAAAAACTGAATGTGGAAATCTGTTGCAGTGGACTCACAAATCCATTTAGTTTTTTATAACATACATTAATTCATTCCCAGAGGCATTCTCATTCATTTCCTGCAATAATGGAGGGCCATGCTAACGTCAGGGTTAGCTACACACACACATCATCCCTCCACCACTGTATATGAAGTGTGTGACATGCAGTTTGCCTAAAAATACCTGGATGTCCGACCACATCCAGTCACATGTTGCAGTTTGAAGCCAGCATGCTGTTCTGGCTGTTCTGACCCACAATCCTCTGCTCAGCGGAAGATACGTCACAGTCATGTCACACAAATATCAACAAGCCGAGAGCACAGAGGTGTGACAGCTGACTGACAGCTGACTGACAGCTGACTGACAGACAGACGCCACAGTCACATGACAGCACAGTCACGTGTCCTGTCATGATGAAGTAGCCTTAAAGATAAAAGTATGTGATTCAGACGATACCTTCATCATCTCCTTGTGTCCTCTTCTTCTTCTGTGGTTTGATGGGCTCGACTGGAGGATTAAAATAAGACATTGGCAGTAAACCTCTCCTGGTCCATGAACACCTGCCGCCTGGTGAAGAAGGCCCAACAAAGGCTCTTCTTCCTCAGGAAACTGAAACGGGCTGGACTCTCCTCTCGGTTGCTCGTGAACTTCTACAGAGCGACAATTGAAAGCATCCTCTGCCACAGTGTGACAGTGTGGTATGGCAGCTGCACGGCACAGGAGAGGAAACAACTGGCACGGGTGGTTAAAACTGCACAGGGCATCGTGGGCTGCCCCCTCCCTGACTTGGACTCTATATATGCAGGCCGAGTCAAGAAGAGGGCAAGAGCCATCGCCACGGACCCCAGCCACCCGGGCCACAGACTGTTTGTACCGCTTCCATCGGGAAAGCGGTACAGGAACATCCGCACCACCACCAATAGACTGAGGGACAGCTTCTTCCCCAGAGCTGTCAAAGCTATCACCCCCTGCACTGCAGGAAAATAGACTATAAGCTGCTGCACACTGCACTTTGTCCAACAGACTATTTAACTGCACCTTAGTGTATATATTACCACCCATATATATATACAAACATATGTATATACACATACAGTTCTTATGTACATACTCTCTTATTATATTTATACATATTCTATTTTTTTGTTGCATGCTCTTTCTTATTTTAATATTTTATTATCTTCTTACACGGGGGTTGCAATGGAAATTTCATTGACATGTTAATGTCCAATGACAATAAAGGCAATCTTGAATCTAATGATTCATTCAAACCACAGCTATGTTCCATATGTGTCCTGTCACGTCACGTGAGACCGCTGTTTGAGACTGCATCTGTAAGCGTGAGATATTTTTAATGAGATATCAGGACATTTTCCAGTCATGTTTGTGGATTCATAACCAGGTATATTAAGACAAACCATGAAGTTTTCTCACCCTAACCAAGTAGTTTCCGTGTCTAAACCAACCAGAGCAGAAGAACAGCGCGGTCACAACATAAAACTGAAACCTGAACGTAAAGAGATGTAAAGGTTAACATATCTGTGGTTTGCACAGTGACGTGTACATCACTAACATTTATTCTGGCGACTGTGTTGGTTCATCAGCATCAACCAGTGACGGATGGAAACAAGCGTTCAGGATTTATTCTGGAGATTTTCTTTAAATTCAGTTGAATGTTGTTCCTCAGAGAGAGAGAGAAACCAGAGCGAACAGGATTTACAGACTCAGCAAGAGAAAAGAGATGCAATGAATGGAGAGAGAACGCGAGGCGCTTCAGAGAGCGAGCCAATACGGTACGAGGGCGAGAGACCCTGGGTGGGAGAGAGAGAGAGAGAGAGAGAGGAGACCCCGGTGAGAGAGCTGCAGAGAGAGAGAGGCTGAGTGTGAGGCAGCAGAGGAGAAAATCATTCAGCTCCTCATCGTCTCTGAAGACGACTCAGTGACTCTGGGACCAGATGAACCTCTTCAGTCTGCTGACGGACGACACGAGGAACAGATGATCCTCCTCTTCGTCTTCTTCTCTGTTTGTTTTCTCTCAGAGCAAAGTGGAATTAAAGACGTGGAAATATCTGAAGATGAAGCAGGTCTGTGGAGCTGAGGAGCACTGAGGCAGGGCTGTGGAGGGTTTTACAGGAGGAACAGTTACAGGAATATTTCAGATCCGTGGACGGCTGACTGTTTCTGGAGGAGAGTTACACAGAGGAGAGTGTTTTCACTCTGAGTCAGGATGTTTCTCATCGAGTGTGTGTGAGGAGAAAGTTGTGAGAAACACACACACACACACACACACACACACACACACGCCACATTTCATCATGTTCATCATCCATCTCTGTCAGCTGCACTCGCACAGGTGGAGCGACGAGTCGGGACGAGACAGCAAGGACACCCGAGGGTTTACACACACTCAACACACACACACACACACACACACACACACACACACATCTGTGCAGGTATGTAGGTGGTGAACACACCTTCACACAGGACTCCTCTTAAATCAATGTGTCAAACTTAAAGTTGTAGATTCATGTAAGTCAAAGACTGAAGGTCAGACTCCATCTGTGTGAAGACGAGGTCTCAGAGGAGATGAAGTCCTGAAAGACGTCAGACTTCACATGGACCTAATATTTTTGTCATGAGCTCAGACTTCAAGGAGAACAGACCTGCAGCGGTGTCCACCTCCTTCACTTCAGATGGATTCAGTAATGAGAGGACGAGACGGGACTGAAGACATGTGAGCTGAAATCACTCCAACATTTGGTTTGGAAGATTTCAAACACAGGAACTCTTCGTCCTCTTCCTATTCTTCTTCTTCTTCCTCTTCCTCTTCCTCTTCCTCTTCTTCCTCTTCCTCTTCTTCTTCTTCCGTCTTGTTTATTTGCAGCGCTGTGTGACAAGATTTGTGTCCGTTCAGTGCTGAACAGCTGGATTCTGCTGCGTGAAGACGATCACGATGGAGCAAACGACTGACGGCACGTGTTAAACTGCAGTTCACGACATCGGTGATAAATGTTGTTATATTTACAGTGTTCACCTGGGAGAGGACATGAAGGCAGGTAAATGATGACTTCCTGCTTTCGTCCTCGACTCTGACCCAGTTTCCAGGCGGCGGTCCTGAGGGGTTTCACCATGAACCTGCGCGGCGGTAACAGGTCTCAGTGGATCTCTAACACTGTCGGAGCCGTCACCGCTCTGGAGTCCAACACCTGGCCTCCACGTGGATTCGAGGAGAGCGCCCAGCGGATCAACAACGTGACAAACTGTCACGGGAATGACGCACAGTTTGGGAACTGGTCTCACAGGAACATCGGAGGCGAGGAGAGCGGCAGGATTTATGGGTGTCTGCCTCCGGAGATGGCTGTGGAGAAGAACTGGGCGGCGCTGCTGATTCTAGTCGTCATCGCCGTCACGGTGATGGGGAACATCCTGGTGATCCTGGCGGTGTCTCTGGAGAAGAAGCTGCAGAACGCCACAAACTACTTCCTGATGTCACTGGCAGTCGCCGACATGCTCCTCGGCATCCTGGTCATGCCGGTCTCCATGGTGACCATCCTGTACGGTAAGCATTGAGTGATGTTGGCTGTCATGAAGCGGACACACACACACACACACACACACACACACACACACACACACACACACAGCACCTGTCTGACATTTTCTTTATCTGCTGTCCGTCTCTCATGTCTGACTCCAGTATAATCTGCAGGATCCACGTACATGGACACAGATTGAGATTGTTTTGTGACTCTCAGCATCTTTAGTGTCATTTGACCGAATGAAACTCTACATTTATGAACCAGGCTGGGGTGAAGGTTTACTCCATGTCTCACATACATTACAAATGTATCCATATTTGAAGAAAAGGACAATTGATGCCCCTGAAGTTGAATCCTGTAGATTAAATGTTGTCTCTGCGTCACAGACTGCTGATTGGTTGTTTGATGGGGTTTGATCAGGTGTAGTGGTGGACTGTGGCCTGAGGGTTGTGGACAGAGGCAGCTGTTGTTGACAGTCATGAGTCCACAGATGAATGAAAGGAGACAGTGTGGCTGAAATATCTAAACACAGGTAACAGTCTTCAGACACACTGGAGGAAAGTAACTGAGTACATTTACTCAAGTGCTACACGTCCCACACCAGAATGAATGTTGGCCATGTTGGTTTCTGCAAAACACAGATATGTTTCAACTTTGTTTACGTTGTCACAACGCCGTGATCACGCTCTGGTTAGGTTCAGGTACAAAACCACTTGGTTAGTGTTAGAAAAACATCTTGTTTTGTCTCGAAACACCTGTTTCGTCTCCACAAACACAGCTGGAAAATGTCCCGACGTCTCCTTTAAATCGTCAGCTGGTTTCATGCTTACAGATGTTGAAGCACCATCTCAAACAGTGGTCTCAGGTTTGGCTGTAAACAGCACAAGAAATACAATTTATACGCATGTCTGCTCGTTCTCTTTCTTATTTCGTCTCCATGACAGGCTGCACTTCTTTAAACACCGCTCATATAGTCAGAACTGGACAATATGGATCCCTGGTTCTTAAAGAACTCTCTGGTTCTTTAAAGACGAGGATGTGGAGTGAATTCTGAGTTGTTTCAGCCTTGACACCATCAGTTAGTATCCCTCCTTCTGATTTAAACCAGTCGTCTTGATCTTGATTGAAAAATGTTAAATAATCACATTTATTTCATCTTTTCTGATCCACATGTGGTTCTGATTCAAACATTAAATAACAAGAGATCCAGTTCTATCAGAACCAGATGGGAGAGATTATTCCAGATGAGCACAGAGGAAATGTTTCAGCCTCAAGCTTTGTTAGATTTTAAATTTAAAACCATCAAACAGCTGATAAACAGCAGGTGTGACATTAAAATTATAAAACGGTTGCTCCTTTTCATTCATCAGATTAGTTCATGTGTAAAAAGGTTAACCTCGACTGCTCTCATGTTTCTGGCAGATCGGACGCTTCACACCAGCAGAACCACCTCGCACATGTCAACAAAGTTAGAGCTTTAATTAACAACAGCAGCTATTTACATGCAAAATGACATGAAAAGTGTAAAAACCGTCAGCAGCTTGTGATTCGTCCATGTTTCAGCCTCATGTTCACCTGAAGACAGTCCGTCTGAACCGACACGAGACGTCCAGCTGTGATTTAACTGTTGGTTTCATGGTGAGTTGATGTGAAGTGATGCCTGACGCCACAGGTGTGTGTGTGTGTGTGTGTGTGTGTGTGTGTGTGTGTGTGTTACATGTGTCACTGTTGTGTGCTGACCTTTAAAGGAAGTTAAAGTCCTGTTCATTCTCTGCAGACAGTTTCAGGTGACTCAGTTCTGCTTCTGTAATAAATGAAGGGTTCATGAGGTGAGCAGTCAGCTGATTCTGTCCTCCTTAACATCTTTGAGCTCCGTTATCAGACAGTTTTCTCCAAAAAATCATCCTGGGAGTCGGAGCTGAGTCTTAATGAAAGTATAATGTCGTCTTCATGTTCCTCTCAATGTTTAATCAAGGAATCAGATCATTTCTAACTCAGTTGTTCATCTTTTGTTCTGACGACTGATCCAGGAGAGATCCACCTGTCAGTTACATCACACCACGCCACGCCACGCCACGCCACGGCAAGTCATGTCACATCACGTCACGTCACGTCACGTCACGTCACGTCACGTCACGTCACGTCACGTCACGTCACGTCACGTCACGTCACGTCACGCCAAGTCACGCCAAGTCATGCCACGCCAAGTCACGGCAAGTGACGTCACGGCACAGCAAGTCACGTCACGCCAAGTCACGTCACGGCACAGCACGTCACATTAGGTCACATCACATCACATCGTCAGGTAAAACCACATCAGGCAGCTACGATCAACAAACAGACAAACAAGCAGGAGGCGTCCAGGTGTGTCAGTAGTGAATCGTCACATGATTAAAAGCAAACAGAAGCTGATCTCTGAAGTTCTCTCGTGGTTTTATCTCTCTGCACCACAGTTATCTAACATGGCTGCTCTATGCCCGCCCTGCTTGGCCTGCAACAGCCAACGACAGGAGACCCTCTCCTTGTTCCCTCCCCTCTCTCCTGAACCAATCACACGCCAGCCTCTGGATGATTGATGCATCATGTAGCCAATGAGATTTCAAATCCATGAATATATAATTTAGATTAGTTTTAACTTGATGATGATGAAATGATGCAAGTTTATGTATTTTTATGCATCTTTCTCTTTGTACAGGCAGTTTTCCACCTCAGCTCTTGTTTTTGAGTTAGTGTAAATGAGGAAATAAAGAACGGGCACAATATTTCCTCAGTAAAGGCCTTTTAAGTGTTGATTTTCAGGAATACTAATTATAGTAACTCATCGTTGACTTCTGGTTTCACACAGGACATGGAGAGCAGTGTGACCTGACTGTTCTCCTCGTCCTCCTCTCTGTGCTGACTTGTCTTTGTTTTACTGCCCCTGACGTCCTCCTTTGCAGCTGTAATAATTACTGCAGACACTAGAGGTCACTGCCTAACAGAGACGTTAACATATGTTGTAATAAGCTGCTTTCACTGTGGACCTTCGTGGTCGCTCTCTGATGAGGACGAGCTCCGTCTGTCTGAGGCTGTAAAACTTCTTCCTGCCTGTAGAGGGCGCTGGTCCTGATGACCCGTCTGTCTGCTGCCTCTCTGCTCATACAACCTCATTATGTTACTCCAGTATGATCATGTGACTGAACCATCACCTGTGATCTCATTACAGCATTTAATGCACGAGTGCTCCTGACCTCGTTAATGACCTCATTAATAATCTAATATTCAGCCATGACATCAGCCACAAACTAATCAATGACCTCATTAACAGCCAATCACAGCCTTCTCTTTCTGTGACATCAACGATAACCTCATCAGCCTTCATCCTCACCTCCATCTCCTCCCCCTCCCTCCTCTCTCCTCACCTCCTCTCTCCTCACCACCACCTCCATCCTCCCCTCCACCTCTCTCGTCTCTCCTCACCACCTCCCTCCTCACTTGCTCTCTCACCACCACCTCCTCTCTCCTCACCTCCACCTCCATCCTCTCCTCCACCTTCTATCTCCTCACCTCCTCCATCCACCTTCACCTCCCTCCGCACATCCTCTCTCCTCACCTCCTCCCTCCTCACCTCCTCTCTCCTCACCTCCACCTCCATCCTCTCCTCCACCTCCTATTTCCTCACCTCCTCCATCCACCTCCACCTCCCTCCGCACATCCTCTCTCCTCACCCCCTCTCTCCTCACCTCCTATCTCCTCTCCTCTCCTCCTGTCTCTTCCTCACCTCCTCTCTCCTCACCTCCTATCTCCTCTCCTCTCCTCCTGTCTCTTCCTCACCTCCTCTCTCCTCACATGCTCTCTCACCACCACCTCCTCTCTCCTCACCTCCACCTCCTCTCTCCTCTCCTCCACCTCCCTCCTCTCCTCCACCTCCTATCTCCTCACCTCCTCCATCCACCTTCACCTCCCTCCGCACATCCTCTCCTCACCTCCTCCCTCCTCACCTCCACCTCCCTCCCTGACACCTCTCAGCTGTGATGACATCATGTCCTCTCCCCCTCGCTCTCTGCTCGTCCTCAGTAGACTGATGTGAAACGTCTCTGTGTACAACATGAGAATATAATTGCGGCGTGAGTGTTGATGTTTGGTGTCGGCGTGGTTAATGACTTATTTTGTCTCCTCGTTAAAGGCCGAGGACGGCGAGTAACGAGTGCTGCAGGTCGCTCTGTTGAAGCTGCTGCTTCTTCTTCTGCTTCATTTACGCCGTCGTTCTCATGCAAATGAAGTTTCTACTTAAAGCTGAAAGCTGCTTATGTGAGCAGCCACTCGTGACATTTACACAGAGGCTCAGAGAGCCAATCAGCTGTCAGAGGTTATCTGAGTGTGTGTGTGTGTGTGTGTGTGTGTGTGTGTGTGTGTGTGTGAGTGTGTGTGAGTGTGTGTTGACAGACAGATAACCAGAGAAAATGAGGGAGAGCAGAGGAAACGTTCAGACTGAGAACAGCTGCAGGTTCTAAAGGTTCTGAAGGTTCTGAAGGTTCAGGTACAGTGACCATAGTATTTTAGAGATGGAAACATTTGTGTTCACACTTTGGTCCAGACTGAAATATCTCTGTAACTCTGAGTGAGTGTGATGAAATGTGCTTCACATCAGGCTGATGAACCTGTCGACTGTTTCATTGATGAGTTGTTTGGTTCCTAAAATGTCAGAAAATGGTGAAAAGTGTCGGTCAGTGGCTCCCAAAGCCCAGAATCACTGAGCACAGGAGCACCATCATAATCATGATCGGTCCCGTCCAGCACTGATCCACTTTACTGACCTCAACATGTCTACTGTCAGAAACAGCTTTTATATTCACTCACAGAGGTGGTGACATTGACTCTGTTAGCATGCTAACAAGATGAACATTATCACTGTGAACCAGTGACGTTACATAAAACCTGGACACAGTGTGGAGGCAGAGCCCCGTTCATTCATGAAAGCTGCTCAGTGACGCTTGAGGCCGATAAAGTTCGACTTCCCAGATATAAAAACACTCAGATGTTCTGCGATGTTCGGCCCAGAGAGCGACAGCACTAGAGACTTACACCGACTGAGCCGGCTAACTTCCTGTTTAGCGCCCGGCTAACCTGAATAGAGATAAAATAATTGAATTGCGCGACTCTTCTGGACTTTCTGAATGTTATTGGACCGAATGGATCAAACTCTGACAGTGAAATGTATCCACCGTTTTACAGATGCTTCTTTCACAATGTTAGCTTATGAGAAAAAGTGTTTCTGGGCATCACGTGATGATGTCATTACAGTTTGACCACCATGAAACCTGTCTGTAAACCCGGAGCTCCTCCTGGGCCCGGTGTGAACATGGCGTTCATGTCTGCAGCCTCACAGAGCTGCTTCATGACTGAGCTCTCTAATTAAAATGATCCCACATTAAAGATTTCTCCCGTCAAACCTTCAATCCAACCACAATCTGTCATCACTGTATTAATTATGCGTGTAGCTATCAGAGTTTCAGGCTGATTCTCTCATAAAGCCTCTTCAACACACATCAGCTCTCCTGTGTTTGTCTTGTCTGGCCTCTCTGGCAGGAGGTCCAGCGATGATTCACATCTAATCTACCAACGTTTCAAAGTGTCCTGGGAAATTTAGGATTAATTTACATCCTGGCTGTGTGGACAAAGAGCCTGTTTCTGATCTATTCTACATGAAAAAGCTTCTCCTGCTGCCGTCTCTTCTTCTGTCTGTGGTGAACTCCTCAGGGAGGAGCTGTCAGAGTAAAGTTGACAGACTGATGAACACACTCATGTTACAATCCTCCCGACGCTCCGCTCGCTGCTTTAAAGAGCTTCAATAACTGAGTTTCACTTCACCAGAGTCTGCACCCATGACAGTTCAAGAAGAACAGTTATCCTGAGTAACTGTCAGCGAAACGTTCAACAGATGGTGTTTTAGAGAAATTCAGGAGAAACATTTAAAATACACACGTTCATTTAAAATGAAGATGAGCGGCAGTGTGTTAGTCTGTGGAGCAGGTCAGCAGACAGCAGCGTCAACCTGAGTGACTACCTGTGATGTCACTTCCTGCTCTATATGAAACAAACCCGTCCATCACTGAGACAAACAGACTCCATGTTTCTACTCAAAGACAGAAAGAAGTTCATGTTGAACATTTGCTGAATTTACAAGAAGGAACAAATAAGTCAGAATCAGTCAGAGACAGAGTTTCACACAGTTTATAAAGTGTCTCCAACTCAACAACTCACTAAACTGACACATTTGTTAAGGGAGTCTGGGGACAAAGAAGTCGCCTATACTGGTTACTGTTCAGTGTATTTGTAAAATGTGACATGTTTAGATCAATAAAATGTTTCTTCTTTCATAAATTGAGTGTAAATGGTGAAATCAGTGTAAACAGTGTGTTCAAACAGCTGCTAAATGTTGGCAGGTCAGACTTTAGCACTTTAGACACAGAAGCAGACAGGCTGGTGCAGCCATGCTGCCACAAACTGACACTTTTTACAAGGAAACAAACAACTTACTGTTTTCATTTAATGCTGAATTTACAAGAAGGGGACAATGATTCAGAATCTGTCAGAGACAGAGTTTCACTACGTTATAAAGTTTGTTTTAACTCAACAACTCTTAAAATCACCACATTTGTTAAGGGAGTCTGGTGATGTTGTGGTGACGGGTTCAATGGTTGGATCAGTTCAGGTTGAGTTTCTGTACACGATGACGCTCTGCAGAACATCCTGGTCGTTGGTCTGTATCTGTCTGATGGTCGTTCTTCACTTTCTTTGACTAAAATCTCTAAATCATTGGATGGATTTTGATGAAATGTTGTCCAGTAATTTGATTTCAGCAGCAGTAATTTGTATGTTTTGATCAGGTTATTATTAATCCTGTAAAAAGGATTACCATGTTCCGAATTATTCTTAGTCTTAATTCTTAAATCGCATCATCAGATTAAAGGTGTGAAATAAGCAGATCATCTGTTCTCTCCATGTTTAATATGAGCCTTTACCTCAGTGACCTTCAGTCGAACATCATTTAACACTCTGTGTTTCTTGATATTAACGTTGTTTACTGTACAGCAGAAGCTGCTCACTGACTCTGGACCAGCAGCAGAGTTGTGTGTTGGCAGCAGAGAGCAGAGCTTCCTTCAGGCTGTTTCCTCTTAGTCTTTTGTGGTCCAGTCTCTCAGTAATCAATGTCTGTGGAGGTAATTCTCTCTCGGCTTTGGTCGCCTGGTCACCAGAGGCAACAGTAACAACAGAGGCTGATGGGAGGGAACACAGTCTTCCAGCTCGGTGGACGCCGGCCGAGTCGTCAGTCTGCCAGCTCTGATCTCTGTTCAGTTTCAGCTCCCCTTCTGCTCTTCAGAGGCTCAGAAAACACTCAAACATATTGATTTCCTTCAGTTTTAGGTTGAAACACTTATTTTCCTCCTCTGTCTCTCAGCTTTGATGTTCTGTCCTCTGTCTTTATACTGTGAAGTCTTTAACCCGGTCACCGTCCGTCACTGCCGCTCTCTGCTTGTTCTCCTCTCAGAGGGTTTGACTGGAGGAAACAAAGATCAGGTGTTGTTCTGTTTCTGTGGAGCAGCTGTGCAGGAGGAGATTCACTCAGAGATTACAGTCTGTTTCTTCCCTGATTCACTCAAACTAGTCCTCGTTCTCAGTTCTCACACAAAGTGCTCTCTTTGTTTCTGAGTGAGTCAACGAGCCGAGGATTCAGTTAAAACCTCATATTTACTCTGTAAATCTGTTTGTTGGAGCTCGTTGTCTCAGATCTGTCTGTCAAATGCTGTGACGCTGGCCATCAGTGCTGCAGTGTAATAATATACTGATGCTGATCAATACATTGATTATCAGGTTCAGAAAAAGCAACGATTTCACACACAGCTCCAGAGAACAGAAGACAAAACACTTCAGTCTCCGTGAGTCACACCAACTGTTAGCCAACAAACATCTGAAACTAATATTCTTTTATTATTCTTTTATTTTATTACTTTGATAAAATAAAACCCTGTGTGGTGAGCTGTGGATGTTTGACCTGATATATTAAGTGGAGAAAAAGTGAGCACGTAACCAACCAACCAACCAACTAAACAACCAACCAAACAACCAACCAACCAACCAACCAACCAAACAACCAACCAAACAACCAACCAAACAACCAACCAACCAACCAACCAACCAACCAACCAACCAACTAAACAACCAACCAACCAACCAACCAACTAAACAACCAACCAACCAACCAACTAAACAACCAACCAACCAACCAACCAACCAACCAACTAAACAACCAACCAACCAACCAACCAACTAAACAACCAACCAACCAACCAACTAAACAACCAACCAACCAACCAACCAACCAACCAACTAAACAACCAACCAACCAACCAACTAAACAACCAACCAACCAACCAACCAACCAACTAAACAACCAACCAACCAACCAACCAAACAAACAACCAACCAACCAACCAACCAACCAACCAACCAACCAACCAACCAACCAACCAAACAAACACACCACCTGGTAAATTTACCACATTTTTGATGATTTAACTTTAAACCTCACAGTTTTGACTTTCAGAGACTTTGTTTCCTGCATTCTGGTGACTTTTAAAGAAAGTAAAGTACGCTGCAACAGAAATGTTGTTTTATATAATTTTACTTTAGATTCTCAGAAAACACTGCAGATTAATTTGCCCGTCTGGCAGGAAGTCATATCCTGCCTCTGCTCTTCAGCCTCTCCATGATGGCTGACGAGGTCTGACCGCCGGGATCAACAGAAATATCAACGCAGCACATTAAACTAAATGTTTCCAACATTTCCTTTAAAACGTGTTTTTATATTCTCCTCTTCGTCTCTCTGTCCGTGTCTCACTCAGAGGAGGACGAGGTGGTTCTCACACTGTACAGACTCAGAAACAGGTTGTGATGACCGGAAGAGCAAAGTCCTGAATCAGGAGAAATGTGACTCTAGGAGAGGGAAAAGATACTGATACTGAATAAACTGATAGGTGTTTCCATTTTAACACCAACATTTTTGTGTATATGCAGGTTTTTCAAACGCAGGTAAACCAACTGAAAATAAGTGACAAGTGTCTCTTTGTTTTTTTTCTTGTGTGTCACATTCATTATCACGAACAAGCCGTGAAAACAGCAGATCATTTCCCTCATCACAACACTGCAGTCAGCCTTCAAGACAAGTAACAACTGATTCAAAGTATTGAACCATGTCGCAGCACCACACCTGAAATGGAGGGAAGTCTACGAGGGTTCAGTCTGTCAGTCCAGAGGTTGAACATCTGCATGAGACTTTCAAACCAGAGAGGAAGTCTTCAATCTTTAAAGGTTTCATTTCTCTAACTTTCAGACTGAAGTTCTCTGCGGAGGTTCGTCCTTTTTCGTATGCATGAAGAATTCTGTGTTTATTTTAATTAGGACGACGGAGCCGTGATGCTAATTATCATTGTTCTTTTATACAGCGTCAGTCCTCCAGGACTCATCTGTTGTTCAGCAGTAATCACATTCAGTCAGGCAACAACAATCCAAGAACACAAAAAGAAAATGCAACAGTTTTATGTCTGTTGGTCCTGAATCCTGAGACACGTGTCAGCTGCATCAGCTCGTCCACGTCCGCCTGCATGTGATGTGTTCGCTCTGACATCACCCTCAGTCCACCTGCAGCCAGCAGGGCGCTACAGACCAGGTGACAACGTGATGAAATGATGGCGGTTTCTGTGCTCGTCACCACGGAGGCAGAAAGGTTAAATAGATTAAACATGGCTGAGGACGCTCAGCGCAGATAAGAGTGTGTGACAGCTCAGGACACAGATAATAATGTGAGGCCAGTGTACTGAGAGAAGTAGGGCGGCAGACCCAGCCTTACACAACACACCAAGTTTGACGAGGCTGTTGACCGCCGAGAGCAAAAATAACCTCTAATTCTTCTGTTGAAGGAGGAGGAGAAGGAGGAGCAGAGAAGAGCAGGAGGAGGAGGAGAAGGAGGAGCAGAGAAGAGCAGGAGGAGGGGGCAGAAAGGAGCAGAGGAGGAGGAGGAGGAGGAGGAGGAGGAGGAGGAACAGGAGGAGGAGGAGGCAGAGAGGAGAGAAAACAGCAGCATCTGTGCTCGGCTGCAGGAGATGGAGGAGATTTGTCTTTTTGTGTCTCTGAGCTGCAGAGAACAAAAACAGCAGCCGGATCATCGGCTCACTGCTCTTACATGAGCTGACAGAACAGAACCAAACAGAACCAAACAAAAGGGCAGAAACATCATCAGCTGGGCTGGCCAGATGTGAAGTAGAGGGGCTAAAAGGTCAGGAAGTGGCATGGAAATGTCAAAATAAAAGAGGAGAGGAGAATGAGGAGGAGCAGGAGGAGCAGCAGGAGGAGCAGGAGGAGCAGCAGGAGGAGCAGGAGGAGGAGGAGCAGGAAGAGGAGGAGCAGGAGGAGGAGGAGCAGGAGGAGGAGCAGGAGAATCAGAATCAGAATTCCTTTATTTGTCCCGCAAATGGGGAAATTTCTTTGTCACAGCAGCCAAAGGACAGTAATTACAATAATAAAAAGTAAAAAAAAAACAATATAATAAGAAGATAAGAAATAGAATTGACTCGTATATACATAATATTTACAATATGAACACTGTAGTAATATTTACAATATGAACAGTGTAATTATAAAGTGTGGTATCTTTATTTACAAATAATAAATATGGGTATTAAAAATTGTCCAATTAGTGCAAACCAAAATGTATACGGATATGTGTGGAGTTTTTTATGGCACAGTGCACATGTGAGGTCTACTGGGAGCAGTGCTGGTTGTACAGTCTAACAGCAGCAGGAAGGACCTGCGGTACCTCTCCTTCACACACTTGGACCTGCGGTACCTCTCCTTCACACACTTGGACCTGCGGTACCTCTCCTTCACACACTTGGACCTGCGGTACCTCTCCTTCACACACTTGGACCTGCGGTACCTCTCCTTCACACACTTGGACCTGCGATACCTCTCCTTCACACACTTGGACCTGCGGTACCTCTCCTTCACACACTTGGACCTGCGATACCTCTCCTTCACACACTTGGACCTGTGGTACCTCCCCTTCACACACTTGGACCTGCGATACCTCTCCTTCACACACTTGGACCTGTGGTACCTCTCCTTCACACACTTGGACCTGCGGTACCTCTCCTTCACACACTTGGACCTGCGGTACCTCTCCTTCACACACTTGGGGTGTATCAGTCTGTCGCTGAAGGAGCTGTCCAGTGCTGTGATGGTGTCCTGCAGGGGGTGGGACTCCTTCACCAGCAGCAATGACAGCTTATCCATCATCCTGCTCTCTCCCACCACCTGCACCGGGTCAAGAGGGCGTCCCAGGATGGAGCTGCCTTCTTGATAAGTTTATCAAGTCTCCTCCTGCCTGCTGCCGAGATGCTGCTGCTCCAGCAGACTACTCCATAGAAAATGGCTGATGCCACCACAGAGTCATAGAAAGTCCTCAGGAGTGCCCCCTGCACTCAAAAGGACCTGAGCTTCCTCAGCAGATGGAGTCTGCTCTGACCTTTCTTGTATGTTGCTGCAGTGTGATCAGTCCAGTCCAGTTTATTGTTCAGGTGAACTCCCAGGTACTTGTAAGACGTCACCATCTCAATGTCCGTTCCCAGGATGTTCACCTGTGTGCAGGGTTGTTTGCGCCTGCGGAAATCCACCACCAGCTCTTTGGTCTTCCCGGCATTGAGCTGGAGGCGGTTCTGCTGGCACCAGTCCACAAAGTCCTGAATAAGTTCTCTGTAGGCTCTGTCGTCCCCGTCCCTGATGAGGCCGACGATAGCAGAGTCGTCAGAGAACTTTTGTAGATGGCTGTGGGGTGTTTGGTGGGAGAAGTCTGCAGTGTACAGGGTGAACAGGAAAGGGGCCAGGACTGTTCCCTGTGGGGCCCCCGTACTGCAGACGACTGTGTCGTCTGGACCCGTGGCCTTCTTCACCTTCATCTTCCTCAGTTCGTTCCTCACCTGGATAGTGGAGAGGGACAGATTGGGGCAGGGGGGCTGAGTGTCGGGTGGGGGAGGTGGGTGAGTGTCGGGGGGGCAGTGGGGGGAGTCTGCAGGCTGAAAGCAGTGGAGAGGGAGGTAGAGGTGAGAATGGGGCAGGAAACGGGGGATGGAAGAGGTGGTGGGAGGAAGCAGAGATGACTGGGCCGGGTGAGGGGTGGGTGTCTGGTCAAACCTATTGAAGAATAGGTTCAGGTCGTTCACCCACGTCTGATCCCCGGCAGCCTGAGAGTCTGGTTTCCTCAGCCCTGAGATGGTTTTAAGGCTTTTCCAGACTCCACTGATGTTACTCTGCTGCAGCTGGTCCGCCATCTTCCTCCTGTAGCTGTCCTGTAACTCCACAGTGAACCCGTCCTCATCAGGAGGAGCAGGAGGAGGAGGAACAGGAGCAGGAGAGGAGCAGGAGAGGAGGAGGAGAGGAGGAGGAGAGGCCATTTTACATCATAACTAACATGTTATATAATAAAGTGTTGTTATTGATGAAGAGCAGCAGATCCATCAGTGGACAGTAACAAAGATGAATATCGTCTCCCAGGAGTCCTGATTGGACCTGCTGTAAATCGCCTCTGTACTCAGTCACTGTGTTGTCAGTCTGACTGTTTTCACTCAGAGGCTGCAGAACCTTGTTTCACTGGCTCTGGTTCTGGTTCTCTTGGTGCTGCTCACAAGCAGCATTCCCCAATGACTCCCATCACTCTGGCCCTGAAAACCTCCTCCTCCTCCTGCTTCTCCTCCTCCTGCTCCTGCTCCTGCTCCTCCTCCCAGCGGTCCAATGCTTCTCCATCCAGCCTTATTCCCAGGTCGTCCTTAAGAAGGCTTTCCTGTGACTCCACAGTGAACCCGTCCTCATCAGACACTTGGAGGAAGTCAGGTGACGTTGAGCGAATCACAGTGTTTGTTTACATTGACTACAGGTAGAAAGCGTCCATCACTCATCAGCTGACACACAAACTGTGTTTAATGAATCTGAAATGTTTGATGCTTTCAACACTTTGACGTGAGGGTGGAGACATAACTCACCTGTTGACCACAGACAGCTGGACTCTAGCAGTTAGTCTGAGACGTGTTGACGTCAGAACATCAAGTAATCGCAGTAGAAAGGTCAGATAGAGGTCAGAGGTCAGAGTTGGCACCAAAATGTGAACTATATATCTTTAAATGTTACAGTTACACTAATAAACAGGTTGGATGATTTCACATATCTCCATGATACAGTTAACTGTCAGGAAGTGACTGTCTGCACATCGTCTCTGTGATCCGGTCTGTAAAGAGCAAGCAGGACGACGGGTCGATGGACCGGACCTTCACCTGAGAGGCTGCTGTGTGAAACCAGAGCTCAACCTTTACTTTTTATAATCAGCACAACATTCTTAACTTTCCTCATGCATGTTACACAACACTTGTTTTAACCCAAATCATGATCTCATCTTAGCTTTGCACAAAGACTGGAAGCAGGGGGAAACTGTTAGCCTAAAACACCTCCCAACAACTCCACCACGTAGTTAACAAGTACACAAAGAGAAATAACAGGAGGCATCATAGCTTCAGCAGCAGTTATCAGAATCAGAATCAGAAATACTTTATTGATCCCCGAGAGGAAATTGCTTGTGTAACAGCTGCTCCCATTCAAAAGTCTTGGAAAATAAGCAGAAAAAATAAAAACTATAAATAAGCAAGAATAATAAAAATAGAATAAAAATATAAAAAATGTACATCTATATATACAGTGTAATAAATAATGCTACAGTTGAAATATGGGTTATTGCACATTATTTGTTGTGATAATTGCACATTAAATACAAAAGACAGAAACAAAGAGTCATCCTGTTGACTCAGAGTGTCCGACACTCAAAGAGGAGCTGAACAGTTTGATGGCCACCGGCAGGAATGATGCTCTGTGGCGCTCTGTGGTGCATCTTGGTGGATCTGTCTGGTACTGAATGTACTCCTGTGGCTGACCCCCACGTCATGGAGTGGATGGGAGCCATTGTCCAAGATGTAACTTGGACAGCATCCTCCTCTCTGACACCACTGTCAGAGTTTCCAGCTCCACCCCCACAACATCACTGGACCTTGCGGATCAGTCTGTTCAGTCTTTTGTCATCCGCTACCCTCAGCCTGCTGCCCCAGCACACAACAGCATAGAGGATAGCACTGGCCACCCCAGACTCATAAAACATCCTGAGCATAGTCCGGCAGATGTTGAAGGACCTCAGCCGCTCAGCATTGGACCGACAGTGAGTGCAGACAGCAGCGCAAAGCCTCGTCCTCCTGCTTTTAACGGTTTGTTCAATCAAAATGTTTAAAAACTAAATCCTACCACCTCCTGCGTCTGTCTGTGCAGAGACTATGAGTTCTGGTCCCATCTCAAAACTACAACAGTTAATAAATGTAGTGAATCACCAGAAACATTAATGATACTTCAGAAAGTGTTGACGTGTCCCTTTAATCAGAGATATGAGCTCCTCCTCTGTCGTGGACGTTCCCTCCTCAAACTTTCCTTCTTCTCCTCAGCAGCGTATAATTAATGTATAATTAGAGGTTCTGATGACACTCGGCAGTGACACGCTGTAATCTGGATCAGGCTTGTCGGGTTCAGTCTCCAGGGACAGGACTTTCTGTCCTCTGAAGACCCAACAGCTGCTCCTTCACACACACACACACATCTGGACTGTGTGTGTGTGTGTGTGTGTGTGTGTGTGTGTGTGTGTGTGTGTGTGTGTGTGTGTGTTTACTGCAGTGTTGTGTGTTGTGCTTCTCGTTAGTTGTAGTGTATCTGACAACATTTGCTTTAATTGTTTTTCTGTGCCAATAAAAACGTAGTTTATTATAAGAATCACTTCTGCTGTCGAGCTCCTGCTAACGAGATGACATCATCACTGTCTTAACGACCTCTTCGTCTTCCTCATTTTCTTGGTGGATAAAAGAGTCCATGTTGTGTTTTATAATCAGAGATGAGCTCAGCAGTTATGGTCGTTTGTTTGTCTCATTATTGAGTTAATTAGTGCAGAGCCTTGAACTCATTTAACGAGTATTGAGTCGTTTGTGTTCAGTGTTGATAATGTCTTCGGTTTATGATATCAGAACTTTGATATATAAGAACTTTACATTCAGCTCCATGTTTATTACATCGACTGAAACACTAATTAATTTACTCATTTCTTTTAATAGTCCGACACGTCGAGAGGAGAAGAGCTTTTGTGTCACTGAGAAAATAAATTAAACAAGCAAACGAACTAAACCAGAAGGAAACAATCAGATCTCATTAAAAAAGAGGATTGTTGTTTTTGGAGCTCGTGCGGTTCTGATTCACAGCCCGTCCTCATCAGAAACATGCTGTAGGTCGACTGTGAAGGCAGCTTATTACAACACATATTTACATTTGTGAGGCAGTGACCTCTAGTGGCCAGAGTGATTATTACAGCAGCAAAGGAGGACGTCAGGTGAGATAGTCCACACGGTTGGTGAATCAGGACCGCTTTAACTTAAAGAACTTCAGTGAACGTCACACAGGTGAAGACGTGTTGAAGTTGAAGCTGTTAGCTTGTTAATATCTTTCATCTCTGACCAGCAGCTGGAACATCGTTCAGTCGAAGCCGAGTTTAAAAGAGAACCTGAAGTTAAAGATATTTGAAGTTCCCGCTGTTTGTGTCGTCTGTGTGTTTGTGGCCTGAGCCGGTCAGCTGATCACTACTGAGCATGTGCAGCTCATCAGAGAGCAGAAGGACGTCTCACTCCTCAGAAACTTCAGCTCCAGAATGATGTTTGTAACTCGAATATTATTAAGACTCCATAAAACAAGTGTAACGTGGATGTGTTCCGATCAGGTTCATGATTTTCCAGCGTGTTCGTGATGACGAACGAGAGACGAGAACAAACAACAGACAAACTGTGAACAGAGTTAATTGATTAATTGATTGATTATCAGCAGGTTTAAAACACCAACATTAATTATTTAAACAATGAGTGTTCGATGAAGGTCCTCTGACTGTCATGTTGTTCTGAGAGTCACTGACAATCGACCCGTTCGGTCATTCATCAGGACGTGTTGCTTCAGATACGACTTTATTGATTAGATACAACTTTATTGATTAGATAAGACTTTATTGATTAGATACAACTTTATTGATTAGATAAGACTTTATTGATTAGATAAGACTTTATTGATTAGATAAGACTTTATTGATTAGATAAGACTTTATTGATTCACTTGTTGCTGCAGCTCAAGAGTCAGAAACAAAAAGAAACAGAGACAGAAAATGAAGAAAGATGAAAATAATAAGTAAAAATGATAAACAGACACTTGAGATATGATCAGAGCAGCTGAGCACAGATCGTCTTCATGGTGTCTCATGATGCTTCATTCTCATTGATTTTGTCTTGAAACACCGTCGGACTGATGTTATTATAATTATACATTCATCTGCTTCACATCTCATTAATATCATGTCAGCAGTAAAATATGAATGCTGAGCTGTGATTCCTGTGATTTATACCAGTTTAATTTAAACCTTTCCTCCATGTGTGTCAGAGCTTCAGATTAAAGGTTCATTCTGTAGTTTTACACCGGAAACTTTTCTTCATGTATGTGTGTGTGTCTTTATGTGTGTGTGTGTTCATGTGTATTCAAGTGTGTGTGTCTTTATGTGTGTGTGTGTTCATGTGTATTCAAGTGTGTGTGTCTTTATGTGTGTGTGTGTTCATGTGTGTATTCAAGTGTGTGTGTCTTTATGTGTGTGTGTGTATTCACAACCTTTCATGCGCAGATCAGATTCTCTCTCAGCTAATCAAACGTGTTTAAGCAGCGACTCTACAGCTGACAGCAGCGTGTCTTCATGCTCTGGTTAGTTTTTCTTTCAGTGGAAGGAAAATGTCCATGTTACACATTAAGGTGTGTGAAACACGCTGTATGAAATATACGTGAGGTTATTGTGAATCCAGCTGTATGAGGAGCCGAGGTTCAGCTGGTGTGTGCAGCTGTGAGGTCTGAAGTGAGACGTTACCATGGGCGACACTGAGGCCCGTCTGAAATATATTGTTCAGAAAGAGCACAGAGAGAAGAAAGAGACAGATCGACCTGTTTTTACCTCTGTAGTGAAATGAGCAGCTGGTCTCAGTCCGTCTGTCTGTCTGTCTGTCTGTCTGTCTGTCTGTCAGGACGTCAACTGAAGCTTTCAACCCACAGTGGAAAGAAAATACATATATATTCTCAACTATAACACACTGCTTCAGTTTCGTGGCGCTTGTTCGTGCTACTTTAAACTCCACACTGCAGACATAAATACTTTTAATTGTACTACATGTATCTGACAGCAGGAGTCTGTGTCCTCCACCATTAAAAACATGTATGTCAGAGCTCCTGTCAGTCAGAGAGCTGCAGGGATGATTGATTATGATTATGATGATGTGTTTATGTCATCAGAAGTCATCATGGTTCCTCCTCAATGGGATGTTTCCATAGTGTGTAACTAAAGTGGGCCTGTAAAGACGGACTAGTGAGCAGATGAGTCTCCGTGTTCGCTGTGAGGACGTTTAATGTCCCCGACAACCTCTGTAGTCTCATTCAGACACTTGTTAGCAACCGCTAACCGTTTTTAACACACGGAAGAGCTTTATAATTAAACTGTGGACATTTAATGATGGAGTTTATGTTGGAGAACAAAACATGTAAATCTTTCTCCACTTTGAAATCGTCTCTTGTCTTCTGTCACCGACTCGTCTTTAATCCAACACACCGAGCTGTGATGAGAACAGACGGCTGTCAGAACATCAGACACAGAAACGACCTGAGCTTCACTGAATATTAACTGAGTCATTGTCTTTGATCCGCTCTGTCTCTTTGGTGTCAGTGTCCAGGTGGCTCAACATTAATGAGCGCTTGTGGTTTATTAGTGACACATGAGATGAAATCCAGAACTTTCTGCATAAGTCTTGATATCAGGTGCAGATCCAGACGGCCTGGAGGAAAAAACACCAGTAGTCTCATCAGATTCTGCTCTGATCCGGAGATGTTCACCGACGGGAGGAGAGCTCAGAGATTAGTTTTGCTGTTGCTTGCTATCTTACGGCTAATGTACAGTAAAGTGATCTGGCTGTTTGGGACGAATAAACAACTGTGCAGGTAAAGCAAGTCAAATTTCTCTTCACGTTTGTTGTGAACACATCGTGACGACCTCGTCCTGCTGTCACATTGGCGTATATCTTTTAAGTCATGCCGGCAGCATGACTCCAGCATGCTAACAAGCTAAGATAAGATGGTCAACATGGTAAATATTAACCAGCTAAACATCAGCACGTTAGCATTGTCACCTAGGCATACTAGCATGCTAATGTTAGCCTGTGCATTCAGCTACATGCTAGCCAGACTTACAGGATGTAGACAGTTGGTATACATTGGGCGCCTCCCTCCCACCTTCCTTCTGCTATCTGTGTGTATGACAACAATGACAACAACAACAGCCGTAGCAGGGTATGTTACTCTGAATTAATGGTCGCTAACGGCACAAACGTAAACAAGCTGATGCCTGTTTTTTGTGCGGCGGTTTTGCCATTGTAATTTCAGATCTCACCTCCACAAGTACAAAATAAGTTTCCGACACTGCTTTGCAGGAAAACCATCCTGAGTTAAACTGCACTCAAGACGATTGTGATTGGTGCAGCATCAAGCTAACAGATGTTAACAGAGCTGCTAGCATAACTGTAGACTCTTGTTTTAGACTTGTTGTGTTTTTTCTCTGGTTTGAGACTTTACTGAGTCTAAGACAACATGAACAACATCAGCAGTAACATTTGTGTTTGAACCAAAAAGCTCCAGATCTGCGTCTCCTGAGTGATGAGGAGTGTGGAGGCTCTTTGTGTCCTGCTCAGTATGTACATTAGTGGTCAGTGTGGGTGGAGACATTAATCACAGCTCAGTGTCTGTTGTGGCTGCAGTCGGCTCGCTGTGTGCTGATTACAGTCATCAGCTGTGATCTAAGCAATTACATTAACGCTCAGTGGGCAGCAGACTTCATCCAGACATTTAACTTCACATACACAAAGAAAGCAGGAGGAATCACAGACACCTGAGACCTGCTCAGAGAAATCACTGATGACTGTCAGTTTAAAAAAGACGTCTACAAGTTTAAAATCACTCTGAAACAAACTTTAAAAACTGCACACAGGTTTGCAGCAGCAGCTCATTGTTCTGTCCCTCACTGCTTTTCAAACCAGCAGCATCATGTTAACCAGCTGGATCACTGACACTTATCATGATGACACAGTGTAGTTGATCAGGAAGAACCAGCTCACAACCACCAAGAATTATAAAATAGATTTACTGTGTTCACAATGAACAAAGTCCTCTTCAATATTAATATTAATACTACATCAAATATTGTTTCTCCCTGTAAAGTTTCCTCCTAATTAAAGGCACAGATGAAATGTTTAATGGTTTCAGGGAGTGTTAATGAGGCGACCTGTAGCTGAGGGATTTTTAAAAGTCACTCAAACTCCTAAATGTCTGAAATCTTCCTGAAATCAGAAATGACTAAACAACAAATAAATCTCAGCAGGGTCCAAACAGAGCAGAGGTTCTGACCCACTCTTTTAAAGTGAAGATCAGAATGAAGCAGGTGTGTCATCCTCCACCTCTTTAACCCTTCAGAGAGACATGTTGTCGCTCTGTGATTGGCTGAGGAGGGAACAGACCGAGCTGCTCTTTGTCATTAACGAGCAGCCAACAGCTGATCTGAATCTACTGCAGTCGACTCTAAATGATCATCTCTCTTCATCACTACCAGACAAAGGTTTGATCAATAAGGTCCGGGAGGGGAACAGGAATGGGCGGGGCTTCAGCTCTATATGAACTTAATGTGAGCTTGATGTCTGTGAGGAGATTTTAAAGATCTTCAGTAGGAACCAATGAGTCTGGAGCTGAGAGCTGCAGACAGGAAGTGAGACAGTATATAGCGCTGGACAAACATGTTGTCATGAGATTCTTTATAAGAGAGAAAAAACAGCAGACTGGTCCTTTAAAGGAGTCAAACTGTCCTCATGTCTCACGTCTGCTCTGTCAGACTGACTCCTGTCTGTGTGGTCTCTGTCTCCCTCCTCACACTCTTCAGTTTCTAATCGTCTTCGTTGTCTCTGCTCTTGTCTCTGGATCGTTTTGTCTCCAGGATGTGATGTGATGCTCACAGCAGACCTGCCTCTCGTCTCCGTCGTGTCTTTTGTTGAGCTGCCGTCTCGTCTCTGAGCTGTCGTCCTGCTGCGTCAGGAGATCTCAGCTCCTCAGACAACACAACCACCTGATTTAACAGGCTCAGATGGAATAATTACACACTGTTTCCTCCCAGCTGAGCCTCCTGAGCTCTGCTGGCTGCTCACTTACAACTAGATTTCAGCAGAGCGTCTCAGTGTATGTACAGATGTTCAGCAGCCTGGAACAGGAAGATATTCAGGATCCAGATGTGAACCTGATCATGTGTTGACTGGACAGTTGATTTGGAGACAGGAAGCAGTGTGTTGTCATGTTCTGGAGTCAGAACAGTGAGAGATCGACTCGGTGGTCTCTCACTGACCGGTACTTTCAAGCCTGAGCGTGGTTTTCCTGCCCTTTGTGCCTATGCAGACGATGTTAATATTTTTGTCTCCAACCAGAGTGATGTTCAGGTTTTGAATGACACCCTATCCCTATATGAAAAGGCATCGTCTGCACGGGTGAATTGGGCAAAAAGCAAAGCTTTGTGGGTCGGTCACGGTGACCATCAGGCAGTGCCAGGTCTGCCTGGAGGAGTCGAATGGCGGAAAGATGGACTGAAGGTGTTGGGAGTCTTTTTGGGCACAGAGGGCTTCCAGAAAAAGAATTGGGAGGGAGTGAAGGAGAAAGTGTGTGCTCGGTTGTCTAAATGGAAATGGTTG
>NC_133219.1:41803888-41811388 GCF_040436345.1 Pagrus major | reverse complement strand
AACCCTAACCCTAACCCTAACCCTAACCCTAACCCTAACCCCCTAACCCTAACCCTAACCCTAACCCTAACCCTAACCCTAACCCCTAACCCTAACCCTAACCCTAACCCTAACCCTAACCCTAACCCTAACCCCCTAACCCTAACCCCCCCTAACCCTAACCCTAACCCTAACCCTAACCCTAACCCTAACCCTAACCCTTTCCTAACCCTAACCACTTCCCTTTCCCTAACCCTAACCCCTTCCCCTTCCCTAACCCTAACCACTTCCCTAACCCTAACCCCTTCCCTAACCCTAACCCTAACCACTTCCCCTTCCCTAACCCTAACCACTTCCCCTTCCCTAACCCTAACCCTAACCACTTCCCTAACCCTAACCCTAACCACTTCCCTTTCCCTAACCCTAACCACTTCCCCTTCCCTAACCCTAACCCTAACCACTTCCCCTTCCCTAACCCCTTCCCTAACCCTAACCCTAACCACTTCCCCTTCCCTAACCCTAACCACTTCCCCTTCCCTAACCCTAACCATTTCCCTAACCCTAACCCTAACCACTTCCCTTTCCCTAACCCTAACCACTTCCCCTTCCCTAACCCTAACCACTCCCCCTTCCCTAACCCTAACCCTAACCACTTCCCCTTCCCTAACCCTAACCACTTCCCTTTCCCTAACCCTAACCACTTCCCCTTTCCTAACCCTAACCACTCCCCCTTCCTTAACCCTAACCCTAACCACTCTCCCTTCCCTAACCCTAACCACTCCCCCTTCCCTAACCCTAACCACTTCCTTTTCCCTAACCCTAACCACTTCCCCTTCCCTAACCCTAACCACTCCCCCTTTCCTAACCCTAACCCTAACCACTCTCCCTTCCCTAACCCTAACCACTCCCCCTTCCCTCATCCTAATCACTCCCTTTTCCCAACCCCTATAACATATAAGGGATTTATAAATACATTAATTTACATTATTAATATATAATTAATTAAAACAATAAATACATTTTATTTACAACAATTGATAGTACTATTTAAGAAATATAGTTGGGGAATTTTAAATACATAGGGGAATGGTTGATAAGGAAATTTATATTTACAATTTAAATATACAACAATATCAACAATACTTACCTTAAATAAATTATATAATTAATAATATAATATACTTACCTGAATTACTTACAACAATTCATTAATATAAATATACTTACCTTTTTAAAAAAACAATTTGTATACTTACCTTCATTAGACCTAAAAAACCAAATTCACAGTTTAAACTTAACAAAAAATAATACAAGACAGAGGGTATAAAAGGGAAGAGCTTCAGCAGGAGCTCATAACTCACCTGAACTCCGAGCTGAGCGCATGTTTTCCAGCTGTCCGGAAAGAGAGAATAATAGTTAATTGTGTGTCATTGGCCTGAAGAAGACCCGAAGTGGGTCGAAACGTTGCTGCAGACACACCTTCCTTATTTGTTTAGATTAATATAGATTTTTATTTTATTTTTTTCAAAAAACTAATTATTTCACACTCACCTGATGAGTGAGTATTATGATGATGATTGGACCCTGGTCCAACGGGGTGGTCGACGCCGGCCGGCGCGCCAGCCGTACCAGGACGAGAGAGGAGGGTGGACGGAGAGAGCACCTCCCGTTTCCTACCGGAGACGGGACGACTTCCCAGTCTCCGGAGGTTGGAGACGGGATCAGTTCCCCGCCCCTAACCCTAACCCTAACCCCTAACCCTAACCCTAACCCTAACCCTAACCCTAACCACTTCCCTTTCCCTAACCCTAACCACTTCCCCTTTCCTAACCCTAACCACTCCCCCTTCCTTAACCCTAACCCTAACCACTCTCCCTTCCCTAACCCTAACCACTCCCCCTTCCCTAACCCTAACCACTTCCTTTTCCCTAACCCTAACCACTTCCCCTTCCCTAACCCTAACCACTCCCCCTTTCCTAACCCTAACCCTAACCACTCTCCCTTCCCTAACCCTAACCACTCCCCCTTCCCTCATCCTAATCACTCCCTTTTCCCAACCCCTATAACATATAAGGGATTTATAAATACATTAATTTACATTATTAAAATATAATTAATTAAAACAATAAATACATTTTATTTACAACAATTGATAGTATTATTTAAGAAATATAGTTGGGGAATTTTAAATACATAGGGGAATGGTTGATAAGGAAATTTATATTTACAATTTAAATATACAACAATATCAACAATACTTACCTTAAATAAATTATATAATTAATAATATAATATACTTACCTGAATTACTTACAACAATTCATTAATATAAATATACTTACCTTTTTAAAAAAACAATTTGTATACTTACCTTCATTAGACCTAAAAAACCAAATTCACAGTTTAAACTTAACAAAAAATAATACAAGACAGAGGGTATAAAAGGGAAGAGCTTCAGCAGGAGCTCATAACTCACCTGAACTCCGAGCTGAGCGCATGTTTTCCAGCTGTCCGGAAAGAGAGAATAATAGTTAATTGTGTGTCATTGGCCTGAAGAAGACCCGAAGTGGGTCGAAACGTTGCTGCAGACACACCTTCCTTATTTGTTTAGATTAATATAGATTTTTATTTTATTTTTTTTCAAAAAACTAATTATTTCACACTCACCTGATGAGTGAGTATTATGATGATGATTGGACCCTGGTCCAACGGGGTGGTCGACGCCGGCCGGCGCGCCAGCCGTACCAGGACGAGAGAGGAGGGTGGACGGAGAGAGCACCTCCCGTTTCCTACCGGAGACGGGACGACTTCCCAGTCTCCGGAGGTTGGAGACGGGATCAGTTCCCCGCCCCTAACCGGCCAGTGCCTCCACCCAAAAACTCTCGCTATAGGGGCCCACAATCAAGATCCTACGCGGATGTGACCCGCCAGGACTACCAGAGACCTGCCCGTAGATTTGTTCCACGACGGAATGACAGGTATGACCGTAGTACTGACAGGAATGACAGGTATGACCGTAGTACTGACAGGAATGACCAAGTTAAAAGACAGCCAGCTGGCCCACAGTTTAGACGGCTTACCCGCAAACTTCACGCATTGATCAAGACGGTTCACCATCTTCAAAATGTGGTTCCAAAAGAAGGGAAACAGCCCCCTAGGATGATTTCAAGGATGACGGAGGTTTTGACTAACATGATTAGACCTGCATTTCCCACGGAGAAGACCTTTGACCTGGTAAAGGGCAATGCCGAAAATTGGGGGTACAATACCCAGCTAATCCTGCAAGAACACTATGAAGCAGGTTTAGAGACATTGGAAAAGGAGATCTCCGGACTTTTGAGTCAAGGATGGAAAGAGCCCTTCCAGGTGGCTGTTAGATGGGCAAAGCGCAATCTACCGCACCTTACCCAAGAGGTTATCGAGGCCGTAGAAGCGCTCATCACAGCCAGAGAAGAGAGTGACGATCAACCCCGGCCGGGGACGTCAGATGACATCCAGGGACAGCGTGAGACCACGATCCCGGGACAACGTCAGACCAGAACGACTGTTACGACTATGACAGAAGGACCCAGTCAGAGTGTCAGACGGGCCTCACAATCTGAACAAGCGGGACCATCCCGCGTGACTACTGCAACATCGCCACGACCACAACCTGCACCACATCCACAACCTGCACAACCTGCACCACCTCCACTACCTTCACAACCTATACCACCTCCACAACCAGTACCACAACTGGTACCACCTCCACAACCTACACAACTTCCACAACCTGCTCAACCTCCACAACCTGCACAACCTTCACAAGTGCAGTTACCCCAGAACCAGGAAGTACACCCTCCACATTTGGAGCCCTTGGAGCAGAGACAGGACAGGAGTAGGACACAGAGCAAGGGAAGAGTGGAGACAGAGGATTTGCTTCTAGACCTAGGAGGAGAGAAGAAGATCAGCTCTCCAAAATCGAACAGGTCCTATGTTGAGGAATTGGAAGACCTGTTGGGCTCGGCATATGTGAAAGACATCCAAAGAGGGCCCGAGGAGGGAACTAGACGGGAGACGGTGGAAGCCCAGGTCCATTTTGAAGCAGGCGATCTAGAGGAAGCAGATGATCTGGAGGAGGCCATTGATCCGGTGGACGCCATTGGTGACTTTTGGAATGGGACATCCACCCCATCAAGACAACCCCAAAAGGTTACAAGACATGTCACTTCTGACCGCAAGATGGCTGAATGGGACCTCATGGTTCATAAGAAATGGCTGATAATAGGGGATTCCAATCTCTCCAGGATTCCTGCTTATGACATTCCGAATCTGCAGATTGAGAGTTATCCGGGAGCCAGTTTCCGCCACGCAGAGGCCTTGATGGTTAAAGCAGGGAGTGTCACGACAGTAGAGAAAGTAGTATTGGCGTTTGGACTGAACCATCGGAGCCAGAAGGCGAGAGAGACGTCCATCAAGCAGCTTCAAGGGGCAGTTAGAGCGGCTAGGAAGTCGTTCCCCTATGCTGAAGTTTGGGTTCCCCAGATTAACTTTTCTCACACCTTGCCGGAGGAAGAGAAACAGACATTGTTGACTCTGAATCAGTACATTGCAAAGAACTTACCGGGGATTCCTGAATTAGAAGAGGAGTACTTTGCGACAGAGAGGGACAATGTCCATTGGACGGGAGACACAGCAAGAGCCATGCTTGACTATTGGTCAACCCTGTTAAACTTGACCGCCCTCTGAGTTCTATACGGGAGGGGGTTGAGGGACGAAAGTCCTCATCCGCAAAGAACGTTTTAGTTCTGGCCAAAGACTTTTTTCTTTCGGAACCACAACAAACACTTTTGAGTAAAGGATTAACATTTATACCATCTTTAGATATAGGCAGGAATCAAAAAATCCAACTTCAATTTGATTTACAGACTTATCATAGAAAAGTCCAATTGGCATCCTATTTTAGGAATTCAAACCAAAATGAGATACCTCGTTTTACAGAAGCTTCCAATTGGATACCTCCAATAGAGAAAATTCCAGAGGAAATTATTAATTTAATGGAAGAGGACAGATTACTTTTGGATGAACATTACAGACCAATTAGGGAAAAGGATAATTTGACAGTAGAAGAAGTTAAGGCACTTAGAGATTTACAGAATTCGAAACATATTGTAATTAAGCCTGCTGATAAGGGAGCAACAGTTGTTATATTAAGTAGGGAGCAATATGTATTGGAGGTACAAAGACAATTGAGGGATACAGTGTACTATAAAAAATTAGATAAACCAATTTATTTGGACACTATTCCATTAGTTGATGATATTTTAAAGACATTAAAAAAGAAGAAATTCATTAATGAAAAACAGAGGAAATATCTAAAAGGGAATTCACAACCCAGGGAAAGGAGATTTTATATTCTTCCAAAGATACACAAGGATCCGAAGAGTTGGACGGTTCCTTTTGAGGTGCCCGCTGGACGTCCAATAGTCTCCGATTGTGGTAGCGAGACGTATTACACAGCGGAATTCTTGGATTATTATTTGAATCCACTGTCAAATAGACATCCTGCCTATATCAAAGATACATATCATTTTATTGAGATAGTTAAGAGTTTAAGGATCCCGCCCAATTCATATTTTTTTTCTATGGATGTGGCAAGTTTGTATACAAATATTGATATTCCAAGTGGGATAGAGGCAGTTAGAAAATGTTTTGCTAAATATCCCGACCCCAAACGGCCAGATGTAGAGTTACTGCAGTTGTTAGAAATTAATCTAGCTAGAAATGACTTTGTTTTCAATGGTGAATATTATTTACAAGTTAAGGGTACGGCTATGGGAAAACGTTTTGCCCCGGCCTATGCCAATATTTTCATGGCCAATTGGGAGGAAGAGGTGTTTCAAAAATGCCACAAGAAACCCTTTTACTATTTACGTTATTTAGATGACATTTGGGGTATATGGACGGGTTCCGAAGTGGAATTTCAAGAATTTGTTAATATTTTAAACTCTCATGATCCTTCGATTCAACTTAAGGCGGAAATTGACAAACAATCCATTGATTTTTTGGACACTACAGTGTATAAAGGACAAGATTTTCAGGAAACACAAAAATTGGATATAAAAGTATTCTTTAAAACAACTGATACACACGCTTTACTTTTTAGAACTAGTTTTCATCCACCACATACATTTAGGGGTATTGTAAAATCTCAAATTCTTAGATTCAAGAAAATCTGTACACGCGAAGAGACCTTTAAGGAAGCTGTCCTTATTCTTTTCAAAGCTCTGCGTGAGAGAGGTTACACAAGGTCGTTCTTAAGACAGTGTTTTAAAACCTTCCAGAGTAGAAAAGAAAGGGAGGACGGGAAACTAATTCCATTAATTACTTCCTTTTCGACCAGCAGTATCATTTTAAATAGGAAATTTAAATCTAATTTTGAAAAGCATATTAGTAACTCAGGAGTTATCCCAGAGTCTAGGGTAATTTCCGCCTATAGAAGGAATAAAAACTTGCGGGATCATTTGGTGAGAGCCAAATTGCCGTCATTACAAGTTCAGAAGCCCCAATTATTGGAGGCGCAGTTTACAAAACTACAGTTCATACGTAGTAGTAAAGACAAAAAAATTGTTAGGATTCAAGAGAGTTTTAGTCCCCGATCCACAAATTGTGTTTATGTTTTAATTTGTGCCAAATGTGGTATTAAATATGTGGGGGAGACTAAAAACTCATTATCTACACGTATGTATCAACATCGATACAATATTAGAAATAGACGAGAAGTGGAAACACCATTAGTTCAACATTTTTTGATCCACGGTTTGGACTCTGTAAGGATAGCTGGACTTCAAGGGAATACTAATTGGACAGACTTTGAGAGAAAAAAGATTGAACGATATTGGATTTACCTATTGGGTACAAGAGAACCATTTGGGTTAAATTTGACATATACACCAAATTGAATTTCTGAATTTCAACCATTCACCCTAAATTTAACCCAATTTATCACTCCCTTCCCCTTGCCTAACCCTAACCACTTTCCCTTCCCCTTGCCTAACCCTAACCACTCTCCCTTTCCCCTTGCCTAACCCTAACCACATTCCCTTCCCTAACCCTAACCCACTTCCCCTTTCCTAACCCTAACCCACTTCCCCTTTCCTAACCCTAACCACTTCCCCTTCCCTAACCCTAACCACTTCCCCTTTCCTAACCCTAACCACTTCCCCTTTCCTAACCCTAACCACTTCCCTTTCCCTAACCCTAACCCCTTCCCCTTCCCTAACCCTAACCACTTCCCTAACCCTAACCCCTTCCCTAACCCTAACCCTAACCACTTCCCCTTCCCTAACCCTAACCACTTCCCCTTCCCTAACCCTAACCCTAACCACTTCCCTAACCCTAACCCTAACCACTTCCCTTTCCCTAACCCTAACTACTTCCCCTTCCCTAACCCTAACCCTAACCACTTCCCCTTCCCTAACCCCTTCCCTAACCCTAACCCTAACCACTTCCCCTTCCCTAACCCTAACCACTTCCCCTTCC
>NC_133219.1:41681388-41793888 GCF_040436345.1 Pagrus major | reverse complement strand
TTTTTTTTCAAAAAAACAATTTATTTCACTCACCTTAATGAGTGATTATTTTGAGGATGATTGGACCCTGGTCCAACGGGGTGGTCGACGCCGGCCGGCACGCCAGCCGTTTCAGGCCGAAAGAGGAGGGTGGATGGCGAGAGCACAACCCGTTTCCTACCGGAGACGGGACGATTTCCCAGTCTCCGGAGGCTGGAGACGGGATCAGTTCCCCGCCCCTAACCCTAACCCTACCTCCCATGACTCTGGCACCTTCCTGTCAAAAGATATTCATCAAAAATGTCTTGCACCGGGGTGCACTCCTGCTAAAACCTCTTATCCTGGAGCTCTCGGCTACAACCAGCAGCACAGGTGATGCGAGACCTGAGGAGACAAGCTGCAGCACCTATGCTGCCTCGTCTGCCTGTCTTTGCCCCCTCCTGTGGCGGCCCAGGAGCACTGCACAGAGCGACACACTTAGGTTTTGGCCGTGGAAAACCGCTACGGCGAGCAGCACAGGCGATGCCTCAGCACTAGTGATGCTCCAAGTGGGCCAAAAATCACTACTGCCATGAATGCTGACATTCAGCACTTCCAAACACAATTCAAAATTGGCTGGGTTAAACAGAACCTCACTACTGTGGAATTTGAGGCCATTTTCTCACTGTACAATAACAGAAACATTATTATCAAACCAGAGAATAAAGGCAGTGCAGTGGTGATCATGGATAGAGAACAATACTTGTGGGAGGGTTACAGACAATTGAATGACAAAAATTATTATTCCAAATTGACAACACCTATTTATAGACACAATTCCAATCATAGACAAAATTATCCAATCATTATACAATAAAAAATGTATAAACATCAAGCAAAAGGCCTGCCTTATGGGAGACACTGAACCCAGGCCCAGATTATTTTACATGCTGCCTAAGATCCACAAAGACCCCTCTAAGTGGAGCAAACCTGGTGAAATACCTCCAGGGAGGCCAATTGTGTCTGTATTCATTGATTTCTATCTGAACCCTCTCTCAACGAGGCATGCCAGCTACATTAAAGATACATATGATTTCATAGACAAAATCAGACAAATCCAAATTCCAGTAAATTTTATTCACAATGGACATAGATAGTTTGTATACAAACACTGACATCAAAGAAGGCATACAGGCCACAAAAAATATCTTTTTAAAATATTCGGACATTAAGAGACCGGACAAAGAACTCTTACAATTATTAGAAATTAATCTCGAAAGAAATGATTTTGAATTCAATGGAGAGTTCTTTGTACAAAGGCACAGCCATGGGCAAAATATTCGCACCAGCCTATGCCAACATCTTCATGGCTGAATGGGAAACATCAGCCTTGGTGTCCTGCTCCAAAAAACCTCTACACTATTTTAGGTTTCTGGATGATATTTGGGGCATTTGGACCCACTCGAGAGAGGATTTTGATGTATTTATACTCACTAAATCCAGCCGCCTGAGCTCCTCCTCTGTGGACTTCCTGGACACAACCACATTTAAGGGACCAAATTTTGAAAAAAGTCTCAGACTTGATATCAAAGTATTCTCCAAGGAGACAGACACGCGTGCTCTCCTCTACAAGTCTAGCTTTCACCCCAAACACACCTATGCAGGCCTAGTTAAATCACAACTATTAAGATTTCACAGAATATGTACAAGGCACGAGGACTTTAAAGAAGCCACAAAACTGCTGTTCTCGGCTTTAACCACTAGAGGCTACTCCAGGACATTTTTACGAAGGATACTCAATACATTTCAACAGACCAAGCCAGCGGTTGTCAGCTCCCTGCTCCCTTTAATTACCACTTATTCTCCATCAACGGTACAATTGGTCAGACATATCAAAAACAATTTCTACAAATTCGTGGAGAAATCTCAAATTCTAAAAGACCATAGAATAATTGCGGTCTACAGAAAAAACAAAATTCTACAAGACATTTTAGTTAATGCCAAAATTAAGACCTGCACCGACTCCAGACTTAAATGGCACGGAGAATTTTTTCAGCACCGACCCTGGGTTCGCAACCAGCACAATAACAATGTCTTCAAGACGTACAATTATGGTAATGTCCACCTCAAAAACTGCGTCTACCTAATTCAATGCAAACAATGTGGTATACAGTATGTCGGAGAGACAGGCAACACAATGCTGGTACGATTCACACAACATAGATATAACATTTCTAAAAAGAAAAAAACACACACTCTTTTGGTTAGACATTTCCTGCAACATAATTGGTCTTCACTTACCGCAACAGTCTTACAATGCAACTCCAGGTGGTCCACAGCCCAGAGAAGAAAAATTGAGAGACACTGGATCCAGCAATTGGGCACCTGAAAATTGGGGGGCCTCAATGAGAGGACGGAGGGGCCTGGGTCATCGCTCAGTTGATGGCCTGTTCATTCAAGTTCCCTTTCCTAACCCCCTAACCCCTAACCCCCTAAGCCTAGCCCTAACCCTACAGACACATGGGTGGTACCATTGGAAAGCCCGTAGGCAAATTTGGGGGGGTAGCCAGAGTCTCAACTCGATGCCCAGTCGAGAACAATAAAGACCAGGGGGCACTTGTTCTCCCATAAGTTCGCCATTACGCAGTTTTAAAATCACGATTGCTCCGACTACAAACGTCGTACAGACACAAATCTGGTACCGTTGGAAAGCTCGTAGCAACATTTGGGGCGGGGTAGCTGGAGTTTCGACTTGATGACTAGTCAGTAACATTAAAGACCAGGGCATGCTTGTTTTTTTACAACTTTCCTTAATGCTAACCGAAAAACAAACACCACCAGCGTGCTCAGCGCCCTCTAAGCAATCCCAAAACATATCTTTTTTTAAAGACTGGGTAACTCTGGGGTGGCACTCATCCCTGTACCCCCTGACCCGGGAACACTAAAGACAGGACAACTCTGGGGTGGCACTCATCCCTATCCCACTCCAAATTGTACAGAAACATGTCTTTTGGGGTACTCACACCCCGGGAACACTAAAGACTGGACAACTCTGGGGTGGCACTCATCCCTATCCCCCTAAATTAATTCATTTATACTTATCTAAAACAATTCATACTTACCTCAAAGAAAATTAAAACAATTAAATTCATACTTACCTCAATAATTAAAAACAATGCGTGCTTACCTTAAAATCAGAATATTTACCTACGACAACTCCATAGGGGAACTATTGCTATGCAACGTAGAAGGGAAAAGAGGAGGATCCATTTGCAGCCCCAGAGCTGGAGAAGTATAAAAGGAGGGGCTGATGAGAGGGAGCTCACTTTGCCTTGACCATTGAAGAGTAAGCATCACTCCACAGCCAGTCAAGAGATAGCCAGCGTTCCAGTTTTAGTGTGCCCAGGCCTGAGGAAGACCCAGACAGGGTCGAAACATCGCCCCTGGCACACAACTTTTCATTTACATGGCCAAAAAAAAATATTTTTTTTTATTTTACACAAAAATTTCATTTATTCATTTAATTTAATAATTAATAGATAAATACATTTATTTCATAAATAACAATAATAAAAACAATAAATACAAGTATAAACATCTCTAACTATACCAAATAATGGATGAGGGTTGGACTCAGGTTCGCTACAGCCAAAGGCGCCAGTGTAACCACCAACCCGATTGGGACCCGAGTATCGAGGCTTCTGGGGGGAAGGACCGTGCATCTCCCGTGCCGTTTTGAGCGCAGGCTCAGTCCCCTTACCCTTTCCAAGTACAGTGAGCTTTTATATTGGATTTATCCTGTCTAGTAAATCATTCTGAATCTTCCACACCAACCTGCTGGTGGAAACCCAACCTGCCCATCGACAGACACTTCTGCGTTGAAGATGGAGGGTGTGACAGGCTGCTGGGCCTTAACAATGTATATTTCAGCATGATCATATAAGCAGCCGAAAAGGGTTTAGAGGTTGGTAAAGACAGGAAAAATCACTTTCAAATGTAGTTGGGGATCAATTATCTGAACACAAAACAAAATTTTCCTTAAGCACACAAACCTACGTAGCACAGTCCAATGATGCATTCATCATGATGATTGATTCATCATCAGCATTGAAGCTTCAGTGATTTGACACGACTTCATTCCTGACTAACTTTTTCTGTCACCCTGCAACCAGCTGTGGAGGAGCAGAGGCATCATTTATGCATTCCAGCAGAAAACCCACACTACATGTCTGTGTTCATACACGAGGAAATGAATATATACCTAGAAATGTTGTGATTTATGAATACCAACAGACAACCACCACAGCACAATTTTCTTATATTAATCCCAAATCAACCTGGATATGTGCGGGTCAGCCTCATATCCTGCCCTCTTCACACCCACAACCAACAATAAATGGTCAGCTCCTCATGTATGTTGAAATAAATGGTTATTTACAGTGGGTCATGACAAGAACTGGAAGAAAAACATTTTGTTTTTAAAATTTTTGCATTCGCATTGTCCTCCAACAGTGCCAGTGCATCAATCATGCACAAATATCACCGCAGTATTTATGTATACAGCAATCAGACTGACTGCTTCACACTTTACCAAAATCATCACAATAATCAAGGGTAACCCTCACCTGGGGATATCATTTGAAAATTAAACGTTTGATACATGAAGACCATTAAGTATTAAGTATTTTAGTTTAGTTCTGTTGAAGTTAGTCTTACAATTAGGACTCATGAGTAAATGGAGCATAATGATTGTGCGAGAGCTGCCACTGGCTTTTTCTACAGACTTGGATCATTTTCATAATTGCTATGTAGATGAAGATGTGCTGGCTGAGGTGACTGGAGAAGGCAGAGTGTGAAGCAGGCACCATGCTGCCTCCTGCTTTGATCTAACATTTCCTCTTAGTTTTATATGACACCAGCTTGATAAGCAGGAACAGCTAACTGTAGCAGTTTACTTAAAGCATTTGTTTATTTTCCACTTTTTCATGCAGTATAGCAATAAATGCTGCAGAAATAAAACTCGGAATGACTGACATTTGATGTGAATAGTTTTTTGGCAATACCACTCATGTATTGTCTCAAGATATGCAGGATTAAACTTTTTCCTATGGTCTACTGTGAACAAGTTAATAAAATATACAATCAATAGTAATATTGAATTGCAGTGCTTAAGAATAACAATTAATATCAAATCACGTGTCACGGTGGTATCGAACCAGGAGTTAAGTGTTCTGTCCCAGACCTACATTTTATGCACAAACACCATATAAAACATTAAACATGCTGCACTCAAATTGCACTTTTCTAGTCTCGGCAACCACTCAAAGTGCTCTACAACAGAAGTGAGCATACACCCATTCACACACACATTCATACAGTGTTGGCAGAGGCTACTTTGCAAGGGGCTACCTGCTCATCAGGACCATTCATAAACAGGCTGCATCCAAATGAACAGTCTGCACTGCAATTGCTGACTCGTGGAAACGCTCGCTCCAAGTCCACGAAGTGCTGTCAAACCCACAACTTTCAACAGACTTCTATGGTTTAATTACCCACAATTCATTGTAGAAGTTATGAATGTGTAATACAATGACTTTATTATAACATTACTTGAATTGTGCCAGCTAGAAAAAAATATTTAACCACATCATTATACAGAATTGTGTGGAAGTATATACTGTAGAGGTAATCAAAATTAATTTTATTACTGTGGTCTTTAAGACTGTCTTTCAGTGGTAACACAAATAACACCTGCTGGTTTGAATGTTTATGATTACGTGGATCTATGACATGTCATATCAATTGAAATCAACTAGCTTTAGTTCACCACCTAACCATTTGTATCATTAATTTTCACTGTCTCCTAAATGTTTTTGTACACATGGCTCAGAGTTTACTTACAGGTGTGCACAGTCTCCCATAAAGTTTGCTTTTACAGATGATAAATTTTGTATGGGATGTGGCATACGCCTCTTTCTGGGCATTGTTTTGTCCATACAACATTTATAAATGAAGCCCCAAGTGTGTGATAGAGGCTGCTGAGGTTAAACATCTTCCACATGCTTAGAGTGTGTTGATTCCATATGAAATAAACAGTGTCGGGGTAGCCCTGCTAAACCTACGACAACAGATTTAAAAACTGAGGGAATTATTTAAATACAAACACTGTAATAAATGTTTTGTATCGTTAGATTTTACATAACAGTAAGAAAAGAGTTATTACTCTACTTATTATTATTACTTCAGAGTAAGAACAGTACGACTGATTTCAGAAAAAAAACAAAAACAAAAAAATATATATATATATCACCCACAGAAAACAAATCTGTCCAAAAAACAGTGTCACATTCTTTGTGCACCTTCAATAATTAAAAACACTTCAGTGTCCATTATTGTGAAAGACAGTTTCACTTCTTTGTGACTGTCAGTTTTTTACATTTCAAGTGCATTTGTGTCGAATACTTTGGTTACCAACATATCAAAACGGGTGGTCAAAATAAAACTTTATATTCATTTAATGAACCAGTTCAAAGATGGAAGTTAACAGTCAAATAGTTGGGGAAGTGCTCCAGTAAGGACAGATTCAGGAAATGTTTCTCCTAGTTTAGCACAAAGATTGGAAACAAGAGAAACTGTCTGTGTTTCACCTCTTCTATTAAATGAACAAGCTGCCTACAGGCTGAAGTGTTGACTGGTTAGCAGCATTTGTCCATTAGTCAGAGTTCTTGGAAGGTGGATTTTCTGATGGAGCTATGCTAGCATTTTCTCCCAATTCTAGTCATTCTGCTAAACTAGGCAAACATACGGCTTTCAATCCCAGAGGAGCAAACCTGATAACCATCTGCTTCTGACTATGTGCTTGTCAGAGAACATGACGCTTTATCTAGAGTATGTATTTATTCTTCAGCTTTACTGTAGAACACATCTTTAATCTCACTGTATGATGTGGTACAGTGTAACGTCATTAATTAATCGCACTGTATGATATGGTAATGTGTAACAAATTAATCTCACTGTATGATATGGTACTGTGTAACAAATTAATCTCACTGTATGATGTGGTACTGTGTAACAAATTAATCTCACTGTATGATGCGGTAGAGTGTAACGTTATAAATTAATCTCACTGTATGATATGGTAATGTGTAACAAATTAATCTCACTGTATGATATGGTACTGTGTAACAAATTAATCTCACTGTATGATGTGGTACTGTGTAACAAATTAATCTCACTGTATGATGCGGTAGAGTGTAACGTTATAAATTAATCTCACTGTATGATGTGGTACAGTGTAACGTTATAAATTAATCTCAGTGTATGATGTGGTACTGTGTAACAAATTAATCTCAGTGTATGATGTGGTAGAGTGTAACGTTATAAATTATTCTCACTGTATGATGTGGTACTGTGTAACAAATTAATCTCACTGTATGATGTAGTACAGTGTAACGTTATCAATTAATCTCACTGTATGATGTGGTACAGTGTAACGTTATAAATTAATCTCACTGTGTGATGTGGTAGAGTGTAACGTTATAAATTATTCTCACTGTATGATGTGGTACTGTGTAACAAATTAATCTCACTGTATGATGTGGTACAGTGTGACATTATAAAGGACTTGGTGGCCGTTGTTCCAGGCATACAGTGCTCTGTCTCGAGGGTTGTAGTCGAGCATGGACAGGTGGCTATATTTATTGGTCAAAGGAATGTCGATGTACTCATAGGTGGAGGAGTTGGTGGAGTAGGCGTAGTAGACTTTGGTTCCTCCAGAGTATCCATTAGTAACGTAGAGGGTTCCACAGATCATGAAAGCCTCGCCGGCACTGCGTTTCGGGTGGTTGGTGGTCCAGCTGCGGATTATTTGCAGAGTGTTTGGATTTAACTGGCTGAGGACGATGTTTCCAGCATTCTGATTGGTGGCATAGACAGCCCAGAGCCCCCCCTCGTCCACCATGAGGTCTATATCAGAGTGCCCCCCCCAGGAGTAATGGTACATGTTGTTGTAGCCAGCAAAGTCGAGCTGTCGGGAACGGCTGATAAGCGACGTGCTGAAGTCAAACTTGATGATGGTGTGACTCTGAAACTTGTTGAAGTAAATGGATCCATTATAAACCACCTGGCCGGTTCCAGACCAGGGGTGAGGCAGGCGGTGAGAGGTGAAGTTATCTGTCGTTATGAAGTCATACATTGACTGATACTCCCTAACAAAGCGGTTGTTATGGTAACCATCCATGTACCACACCTGTAAAAGGAGGAAACCAAAAAATAATATAAAACAAATACAAATTATTTTCTGGTATTATTAGTGTCAATATGACACATGACTGTTGTCCATAATATATACAAACATGGTGAATGTTTTATTTTATGAACCTTGTGCTTTAAACACTGAATCCTATTAAACACTGTGGCAGAAAACTTCAACAGCTGTGTTACCATTAACCTGCTTGCTTCTCTTCTAAAGTTCTAAAGTTAGTGTTTACATTTATCTTCTTGTCATTTCTGCTTCTGGTTAATTGTTTCCTGTGGCCAACTACTCTGCAGACCAACTCATCTCTGTCCTGTTTCAATCTTGCTTTATTGATAATGTGTCTCCTCCATACAGTAGTACCTGTTGTAGCAGAAAGATGTCTAAATTCTGAGCAACTACACATATCCTGACTTTTTGCCCCAGAGCACCAGATCCTATGTTTCCCAAAATGCACCTGGACAACAATTATTTTAAGCCGTTTTTAAAAACTCCACTGTATGTTACAAATCTGTAGAGTCCAAACTGACATCAAAATTATGTGTGGTTGTAGTAGTTTTTGTGATATGTTTTTTGACACTTACTCTGTTGTCTCCTGCCGGAGCGACTGGGTCGGTCATCCATGATCCAAACCTTGATCCAGATGTCTTGATGGTGATTGGCTCAGATATTCCAGTCAGCTTCCCGCAGGCTTAAACACAAACAGCAACACATGTAGGTACAGGGTGGCCAAATTAACAAGAGCACTTTCACAAACTGCAGCTGAGTTTACGTGAGGTGAATGGACTTAAATCTTGATACTATACAGAAAATGCCCAGTACCACCAAGGTCTCCCCCTAGTCATGTCAGTCTCGTGCACACCCCTTCTTATGAAGTGTTAATTGTTAGTTTATTGTTTACTCACCCAGCCTCTGCATGCAGGCTCTAAGCCGGTCCTCCAGGCTCATCACTCTGCTGTGGAGCTCCTGGTAGTCCAAACCTCCCAGTTGTTCCTGCAGCGTTCCCAGTAGCTCAGTAACATTTGCCGCCTCCTCTTTAAACTGTCGGACCAGCAGACTGTCTGCCTTGTAGGCCTCCAGGACTGGGATAAGAGGACGTAACTCCTCCATCTTTAATTTGATGGACTGACAGAAAGACAGCAGTGACAAATTACCATCACCAGCAGACTTTTTCCAAACATCCTCTAAAAAGTCCGCCTGCACATGGTGGTCTGAGCTTAAGATATTTTTTTATTTGAGACATTTTACTGTCTACATTTCTCAGATTAACACTGAGTGAAGGTCTCAAGCAATCAGTCACCTTTAAGACATACTGTCAGCCCCAGGTTATCAAAATCATGGTGTGTGTATGCAGGAGGCCTTTCTGCTACATTTTCAGTTGTCTGTCTCATTTATGAAAAGTAGCATTGCATAGTTTACAGAGAGCGCTGAATTCTTCATTAGTAGTTTAAGGCATGATGTCATTATGTGGCAAGTACCTTATACTGCCTGGCGATGTTGCTCTCATGTCCGTCTTCCACCTCTTTGAATTTGTTTTCCAGACCCTTAACCTGAGCTTCCATTGTCTCAACAAACTTAAGATCTCTCTGGGTCCGCTGGTCCAGAACCTCGATGGACTGACTCATATTCTGAACCTAGTTGACAAACACATAACACTGTGTATTATTTCTACTGCTACTACCTCAATTGTACTACTGCTTTACATTTGTACTAAACATCAGTGTGAGTAAAATACCTGTACAATAATTTCCATTACCGAACATATTCTGCCACTGGACAACACAACCATATATCAGTAGTGTCCAGAGGTTTAAGACCACTAGTCAACATATTTCTAGTATGCATTTGTTTTGGTTGCGATACCATTTTCTTCATTACAAATGAGACAATCATCATATATAATAGCCTTGAATGTCAGAATATTTCAGTATTTGGTTTGTCCAACTTCATGCACGCGAGCTGCACAGACTCTACAACCGACTCTAAAACCTGCTGATTCATGTTATCCCAGCATGATGTGACAGCGTTCCACAAAGCTTCTTGTGATGTCACAGTCTGCTCGTTGTGATGTCACAGGCTGCTCATTGTGATGTCACAGGCTGCTTGTTGTGATGTCACAGGCTGCTTGTTGTGATGTCACAGGCTGCTTGTCGTGATGTCACAGACTGCTTGTCTTTCTATGTCTTCAGGTGCCAGGACTCAGTCTTCTCTGGTCTTCAGTAGTTGTATGAAAGCTTTGAGGTGTGTTTGGGCTCATTATCCTGCTGCAGGATGAATCTTCTCCACAAAGATCAAACCAGTTAGTAGAGCAGGCTGCAGCAGCCCCAGGTTCGAGTCCCAGCCTGGGGCTCCTTACTACGTGTCTCTCTCCCATCCTGTTTCCTGTCTACCTTGAGGTGTACTATCAATAAAGCCGTATAAAGGCCAAAAAAAAAAAAGATCAAACCAGAGGTTGGAGCATGTCTCTGAAGAATGGAGTGGGGCTTCTCCTCTGTCAGGGTGGAGTCTGAATACATCCTCCTCCACCATGTTTCACTGTGGCTTTGAAACACTGGGGTATCATTCTCTCTCCTGTTTGTCTCCTTACAAACACCCTCCTGTTACTGACACTGATCCGTCTCTGGGATTCATCAGTAAATAGTCTTTTGTCATCATCCACCGTGAAATTCTGGTATTTCTTAGTCTACCTCAAGTGTTTGTCCTCGTTTCTCTGCTGAGAAGTGGTTTTGAAACCGCTCTTAGTCTTCTGAGACTCTACAAGACAGCTTCTTCTGACAGGACGACTGCTGATTGGACTCTTGTGTAGTTTATTTAGTCAAGTCTGTATCTGTGATGAAGTCACTTTTATATCTCTCAGTGAACTCAGCTTGAAGCATTGATCTTCTGATTGTGTGCTCACTTTGGATGCAACTGATCGAGTATGCTGAGAAAGACTGTTTGACTTCTGACACATTCATTTACTTTCTGAATCCTCAAACTTTCACATTATTCCTAGGTTTACGTGACAATATTAGACATTCTAAATGTGGTCTGAAACTTTTGGAGGCCACTGTATATTTACCATATTACACTACATTACAGCTACTACTACTATCGTGATAATACATAACATACTCTTCAATAAACTGCTGTCAGGTTATTCACCATTACCCACTGAACCACTGAAGGCCCTGCACCCCTAGGGATTAAGCAGTGAGGTGCAATGAATTGCAAGCCGGGTGGCAGAGTAAGGTGGGGACATGGATGTGCTGACTTTTGGCATCACAGACTGGTCCAAGGGACATGGAATGCTACCTTTCTTGCAGGGAAGGAAAAGTAGCTGGAGCAGTAACAGCAAGATAGTATACCGAGTACCAGACCACCTTAAGCCAGAAGGCATGTGATGAGAGCGGGCCATGTACTCCACTTTTTTGACAGTTTTTAAATGGCAACTTCTCGCGATTGGACAAAACATCATCTTGATGGGGGGGGGGCTTTTTGTCAACTTGGACCATCAGGCCTCTTTTTGCCTGAAACTCACCAGGGAGATCCCCAGGGGCCCCAAATTCAGTGGTTGGTTAGTTGGTGACTTTGAGGACACAACAGGCCAGAAGTGGCTATTTACTTTTGTGGTGTCCAACTGGGTCAGTGGTTTGGTTGGGGTACCCACTAACCCTATTGGCTATTGGGTTGTAACAGCCTTGGGGACGGTCCTGTCCAGCAGTCGGGCAAACCCTTGCACTGCCTTCCAGACAGGAAAAGACGCAGTGTTTTTGCTGTTGATTAGGAAGTTAGTGGACAGTTTGTCCAATTGCCTGATTGAATGTTAAGGTTGTTGTGAGTTGTTGCCACTGCAGAGGTGGTTGGGAATCTGATCAGGATCCTCCTGGGCCCCTTTCTTTGGTAGTGTTGATGAGGACACAACTGGAAAATCTTGCTTACCCACCTCGCCTCAGCCCCGAATAAATGGATGGATATTGTTATTATGATTGATTATTATCAACGTCATTGTCATTACCAGCAGCATTATTTTTTTACCGGTATCCCAGTATTATTTTCAGCATTCCCATCAGTAGTATGACAATCAGTAGTAGTTATTATACCTTCTCCAGCAGATGTCTAAGTTGTTTGGTTCGGGCGTCTCTGGAGCAGACCGTCTGCTGAGGAGCGACCACTGTACAAACACATCGACCTTCAGAATCCTGAGCTGAACTGTACACCTGCCAGCCCTCCTCAGGGGCAGCAGGACCCACCTGTTAGACAGGAAATCAGAGGACAATGTTGGAAAATAAAAACATGCCATTGATTGCAATTACTGCAGTGCAGATTCATCTTCACAATTACGATATAAAACATATCACTCAACCGATCAGGGTTCAGGGTATGTTCAAAGATACATTCAGTTTTGTTTTATGTTTTCTGCCTTCTACAGGCTGAACTTGATATCACATACTAATGTACCTTAAGTGATTATATATATATTATTACTACATGTATATAATGTCAGTATGACTGATGGAGTGAGCAGCTTTGGATGGACACACACACACACACACACACACACAGGTGGATGATGTAACCAAATGTGTTAAAGATGTGTGAGAACCAAAGAATGTGTTAAATATGTGTTAAATACAAACACTGTTCTCATTGTCTTCATTTGTCAGTCGTTCAGCTCATACTTTAGAATCAAACTCAACTAAAATGAAGATTTTTGTCTTCATAATTTTTAATGTCCTCATTTTAGCAAACTTCACTGCATCAGAACGATGCAACATTAAGCTAAGCGCTTTATAAACAGATTATGTTGAATCTGTATTAAAACCCTATAGTAAAGTGACTGCAAGAAAACAAAAAAAACTTTAATCGCAAAAGGTCATAACAGTAATCTCTAAGGGAACTAGAACCACTCTTAGCTTAGCTTAGCACAAAGGCTGGAAGCAGAGGGAAACTGTTAGCCTAGCTTAGCACAAAGGATGGAAGCAGAGGGTAACTGTAGCCTAGTTTAGCACAAGGGCAGGAAGCAGAGGGAAACTGTCTGACTATTTCAGGTTTTGTTAGCAACTCATTAGGATTATTTATGTCACTCTTTATTTTAATTAATGCATGTTTGCTCAAACTAATGAGCTGTTGAGTAATTTTTAAACCAAAAATTAATTTTTCCCTCATGAAATAAGATACATTTAATTAATGTATTCTGTCATATTCTTCATGTTGTATTTTTTGGCTGAGCATGTTAAAGTGGGAGTGTTTGTTTCGTCACTTTGTGCACACAGTAGTTGTGTCTGGGTGTGCAGTCATATTTTAAACCTCTCTAGTACTCAATCTAATCTGCTGTAATCTGTCTGTTAATCCAAATTATCAACACATTTATCGTTGTTTTATGACAAAAATCTTACTAAACATGAAATGCAATTTGAAAACCTCAGTGTGGGGATTTAATCTATTACAGTCTGTAACAAGCTGAAATCTGATTTTTGGATCAATGATCTAAATGTTTCTGTGTGGTTGATGGAGGTTGATGTATGCTGGGATTAATGCAGTGTAGTTTAAACTCACAATACATGTAAAAAAAAAAATCCCCTTGTACTAGCTGTTCGACATCAACTAACTGATATCCCCAAACTACTGAGATAAAATTATTTTAGTTTAATGTTCAGATTTGGTTTTTGATGTTAAAATATCGATCCAGCAATGTGATCAGAATTTAATTTTCTCACAAACATGAAATTATTTTCTGTCATATCAAATACGATAAACATGAACATTAGCGAAGGTTTCCCTCAGTCTGTGACTAAAATACAGTTTAAAACAACAGAAACAGTGTTATTACCAACTGTGGTTACAATATAGTTGAATATAAATACATCACAGTTGAATCTAAAAAGAAATAGTAAAATGTTACCACGGTAACATGTAATTAGAATATATTAGAATGTAATAGAAGGCAGCTGAATATAGATAGAAACATTACATATGTACCACAGTCAGGTGGCAGTACAATAAAATAGGCTAACAGAACGCAGTAGAATATAAATAGAAACATTACATATTTACCACAGTCAGGTGAGATCCGATGAGCATCAGCAGGAAAATGTTGACCAGATTATCTTCAGACTCCATTTGTGTCGGAAACATTCACCTCCTGCTGCAAAAACCTTTATTTCTCTCTTTATTAACCTGATTATCGCTCGGCTGATTTATTATCTATCTCTCTGCTCCTCTCTCCGTTCCTGCTCTTCCCCCTCCCTCCCTCCTCTCTCCGTTTCTGCTCTTCCCCCTCCCTCCCTCCTCTCTCCGTTCCTGCTCTTCCCTTCCCTCCCTCCTCTCTCCCTCCTCTCTCCCTCCTCTCTCCATTCCTGCTCTTCCCCTTCCCTCCCTCCTCTCTCCCTCCTCTCTCCGTTCCTGCACTTCCCCCTCCCTCCCTCCCTCCTCGCTCTGTTCCTGCTCTTCCCTTCCCTCCCTCCTCTCTCCCTCCTCTCTCCGTTCCTGCACTTCCCCCTCCCTCCCTCCCTCCTCGCTCTGTTCCTGCTCTTCCCCTTCCCTCCCTCCCTCCCTCCCTGCACTTCCCCCTCCCTCCCTCCGTTCCGGCACTTCTCCCTCCCTCCTCTATCTTTGCTCTTCCTCCTCCCTCCTCCCTCCCTCCCTCCTCTCTCTCTGCTGTTCTACCTTGCTATCGTTCTTCTCTGAAGCGATGCCAAAAATCAGCCAAGGGGAAACAAGATCCTCCAGCTCACAGTGTGTTTCTCTGTTTGTGTGTACCGTTTGTATGCATTCATGTGTGTATGGATGTGCACATATGTTGTTTATGGATGGATGGATGGATTTGTGGATGGACGTGTGGATGGATATGTGAATGGGTGGCTGTGTCGATGGATGTGTCGTTTATGGATGGATGATGGATGGATGTGTGGATGGATGGATAGATGGTTGGATGGATGTATCGATGATGGATGGATGGATGGATGGATATATGGTTGGATGGATGTGTCGATGATGGATGGATGGATGAACGGATGAGTATTGTAAAGTAGCCTGAGTGGCAGCAGAATGAAAAAGATATGTATATAATGTAAATCCATGTACCATTATCTTATCTATCAAATAAGCCAGATTCTAATCAGTTAGCTAAACTTGTCCTAAGGACATGAAAACTTGGACGACCTGGAATTTTCTTTTTCTGAATTCAGACAAAACAGAAGTAACGCTAAGATTCCACAGGATGCATGTCCGCTGCATTACAGCTCCGGTAAGGTTTTGCTCCATCATCCGTCGTCCGGCAACCCCCACAAGTTACGTTTTGACTCCGCCATGGCACAGCACCGCCGAACAGCTGGAGTTACGAAACTGAGGAATTCCCACGATAATTACATAATCACGCACGACCGTAGTTAAGTGACTGGAAAGTCCTGGCTAGGCATTCTTTACTGGTCTCACTGCTTCAGACATATGTTGTTTGAGCCAACATGAACTACAGAGACGCTGTAGCTAGTGGTGTTGTGTGCCTGGGTTTCCTGCCTCTCCCTGCATGATGCTAGCACTCAAGGATTAGCCTCTATGCTGTTTTCTTGGAGCCAGAGCTTCAGACAAACAGTGGCCGGTGACACTAACCTGACGGTGCAAGTAATGATGACTTACTCTAGGGAGAATATCCACAGCAGCTGCCTACAAGACTGTGCTAGTGCTAGCATACCTGCTATGAGACCCAGGGCTAACGCTGTCTGTAATGCCTGCACTGCAAACAGACAGAAGCTGCTGTAAGTCACAGACACGTCTCTCTAACAGAGAAAGCACAGCCATCGTAACACAAGTGATCAAGGCCGAGTTAACTGCAGCGTGAAGACAAAACTGCTACCCTAGGTCAAAAGAGTATGGTGTTCATTAAAGGGTACAGTCTTCATTAACGGGTACAGTCTTCAGTGAAGGGTACAGTCTTCATTAACGGGGTAGAGTCTTCATTCATGGGTACAGTCTTCATTAACGGGGTACAGTCTTCATTAATGGGTACAGTCTTCATTAAAGGGTACAGTCTTCATTAACGGGTACAGTCTTCAGTGAAGGGTACAGTCTTCATTAACGGGGTAGAGTCTTCATTCAAGAGAACAGTCTTCATTAATGGGTACAGTCTTCATTAACGGGTACAGTCTTCATTAATGGGTACAGTCTTCATTAACGGGTACAGTCTTCATTAATGGGTGCAGTCTTCATTAACGGGTACAGTCTTCATTAATGGGTGCAGTCTTCATTAATGGGTACAGTCTTCATTAACGGGTACAGTCTTCATTCAAGAGTACAGTCTTCATTAAAAGGGTATGGTCATCAGTGAAGGGTACAGTCTTCAGTGAAGGGTACGGTCTTCATTAACGGGGTACAGTCTTCATTAATGGGTACAGTCTTCAGTGAAAGGGGTACAGTCTTCATTAAAGGGGTAGAGTCTTCAGTGAAAGGTACAGTCTTCATTAAAAGGGTACGGAAAGTATCCCCCTAAGAGCAGGATTGGATTGACATAAAGTTATCACCTATTCACAGCTTGAAGTCAGCAGCAGTGAAGGACCAGTGGATCAAAGACAGGAACAGGTTCTGTCTTTAACCCTAACCCAGATAAACGAGGAGGGAGACAGTAAACAGCAGCTCACGAAAACCGCAAGTGTCATCAGACCATCAGTTGTACTTAAGTAAAAGTACTGTTACTTTAAAGAGGTTTGACTCAAGTATAAGTCAAAGTACTTTACTATAAATGCAGACCTACTCAGAAAGGCCTTACACTATGTTTATAGCATTCAGCTGAACTCATCACACACCTGATGGTCCTCGTGTGTTACATGTCGCCAGTCGGTGCATTAAATCTGTGATGGAGGTAGATGTTGTACCCTTGCTGAGGTACAATAAGTCTAATGATAATGTGGCCGAGGGTTATAAAGGGCACATGTACTTGACAGAAAATATGAAATAACCACAGGGAGGCTCCATTGTGGGAAGACATGTGGGGCCAACTCTTCATGTCGCTCACAAGTCAAGTACAGCACAACACTTTTGCCTTTCAAAATAAGAGTCATGGACATACTGGTATAAACTGTGTTAAAGTATATAAGAGGAACTTGTATATATCTAGACCATTGCAGTACAGGGCGCTCAATAAATGTCATGTCAAATATCATCTTTTTAGTAAATTATTGCTTTTTACTCTGTTACGGACTGAAATGTAAGTACAATACTTGTTTCAAAAATGATGTCCATGTTTTTCTATTAATCTAACCCTGCTGATGTCTGATCAACATGCTGCCGTGCTGCACTGAAGTCTAAAGTTCTTTAAAAGCAGTGGAACAGAAACAAACACATTTATTCAATCGAAGAAGTTTCCTTTTTCCCTCTCTGCATTCTTGATTTGATTAAATGTTAAAGCACCTTGTCTGGTATTCAGTCTCTCTATAGTGACATCTGAATCAGTTTATAGTTCATTATTGTAGGTAACTAGACAAACTGCACCACTGAAGAAATCTACCTTCTACACAGAGAAAACAGACAGAATAAATATTCCTCCCCAATAAACCTCCACAGGAACACATGTGGAGCACATCGTCAGCCCATCCTGAGCACTTCCACATCCATCCATTAGTGAGCATATCTGGAGGGCTCTCTTTATCTGCATGCTGTGTTTTCTAAGTACTAAAATACAGGTCTGTCTATAAAAACAGGAATAAATAAACACCTTTCTTCTGTTTCTGCTTTTCTTAAAGGTTATCTCTCACTGTTCCTCCGTCCTCCAACAAGCTGATCAATCTCCTGTTACTTCCTCTAGTGTTACCTTGTAGCGTTGATACTCTTAATATCCAAAATAGAGTTTCATCAAATAAATCATGTTATATTCAAGTTCTCTAAATCAACACAAACCAAACTTCAGTTCAGCTGATTGTATACTGAAGAGAGACTGACCTAAACGTGTGAACGTTGAATCTGAGCCGGTCACAGATGAACCAGAATCGTCCAAACCCCCCAGACATCAGACAACATGATTATCATGATAGTTCAGTAACTCCAGACTATTTCTTTTTAGTTTTATGTTCCAAACTGGATTCAAATTTAACTTCTCTCTTCACTTTGGTCCTCTTACTTCTCTGCTGTCCCCCTCCATGTTGCCTTTGTTCATCTCTTCAGCTCACAGGTGCGTCTGATTAACGCCCCCAGTCCAGGTGTAAAAGGGATATTCTGTAAACTTTCTGCTAACCTTTAACCCTATTGATTGAAATGTAATAATTTAATAGGAAACAGCAACAAAGGGGAACAGTTGCAGAAAGAGGGCAAAAATGTACTTAAAGAAAATAAAATAATTTAATAAATGATGTGCTGCACAGACAGTTTGCAGCTATTGCTCATTTTTAACTCTTGTCCCCAGTTGGGCTTTTAAGATGAAATAGATTAGAAATACTACATCCAGTAGATGGATGTGTGTCTCTGGTGAACTTGTTTGCATTTCTCTGACTTCTGGTTTTGTTTCTGTTTCTTGGTAATTATCTCGTGTCCCATCCTCGTCCAGGTTACTTCAGTGAAGTGGAGGTCATGTGGCTCAGGCAGCACTTGGCGTCGCATCAGCCCGCTCAGTCATTCTCCTGGATCCACAATCTTCACATATAATTGATATAATTTACTTGAATCAGATATTCTGTCAATGAAATCTGTTCACTCTGTGAAGTTTTTGTTCTGTTCGGTCCAGGTGGCGTCTCCTTCAATCAACGAATACGTGATGCATAATAATATGAATCCATTCTGTCAGTGGACACAGTACACAGTATAAATACACAGTACACAGTATAAATACATAGTATAAATACACAGTACACAGTATAAATGCACAGTATAAATACACAGTATGTGCAGCTGTTTGTTGGTTCACAAAATGTTTACAGAAGCTTCGTTTGTATGAATATTAATAATCATGACATCATCAGCTTCATATCCTGAAATTATAATGACATAAAACTGAGAGAATGAAACAGGAAGTGAACTCAAACCACAAAACCGGACAGTGAAGCTTCAGATCCAGATGTTAGAGTTTTTCCAGAAATCAGCCTTTGAAAAAATAAAGTAATCATCCAGCAGAACAGTTATCAGATATTAAAGAGATATAAAGGATATAGATATATATGTGTATATATATAAATATACTAATACTGATCACTTTAATAATGATCACACTTTAAACTGCAGACACACGTTTGATTTTATCACAGTAATGATGGATCACAGGTAGGCCTGTCTCCTCTCTCTTCACGTCTCCTCGTCTCCTCTCTCCTCACGTCTCCTTGTCTCCTTGGTGGGCGGGACTAAGACGCAAGGAAAAGATGCAACATGGAAACAATTTAGGTGAAATGTGACGAACCTTCAGTCTGAACGAGACACAAAGAGAAGATGAAGAAACAGATGGAGCCGTTAAATTAATCATCATTTTCCTCATTTGGTCGTCATGGAAACAACGTCTTCATCTGGAGGCACATCAAAGAGTGTGTGTGTGTGTGTGAGTTCTGGACCCTGCTGAGGACCATCTGACACACACACACACACACTCCCTCTGTCTTTCTCACACAGTCTGGACAGAAATCAACATTTGTGCGAGAGAAGATGAAACGAGGCGTTCGAGAACATTTTGTTTTGTACAGAAAATAAATTATAAAAAGATAAACACTGAAACTTAAAACATGTATACGAGTTATCTGCACAGAACTGTCTTCAGCTCCTGCTCGAGGATCCCGAGGCGGTCTTCAGTCTGATGGGATAAATAATCCCTCCAGTGAGTGCTGGTCTGCCCCGGGTCCCTGACCAGTTAGACCCAGAAAACCTCCAAAGAGAGGCGCCAGGAGGATCCTGTTCAGGTGTTGAACCACCTCAGTTGGATCCTTTAAACATGAAGTAGCAGTGACTCTCTGAGCTCCTCGGTCTGTCCAGACACCCTCACAGGAAACCTTCAGTCACGACTCAGGGCTCTTGACCACAGGTGACCACAGGTATGCTGACACAGCATCAACCCACTTGACATCCTCACATTTTGCCTTAAACAAGTGGAAAAAAACCTGAGACCTGCAGGGACCAATCAGAGACGAGCTGAGCAGTGGAGGAAACCTCAGATACCACAGATACACACCACAGATACACACTACAGATACACACCACAGAAACACACCACAGATACACAGTTGATGTTAAATTTATGTTTATTTTGTCATTTTGTTTCTTATCGATAACGAGCTGTGACTGTGGACGCCAGCTGGTACTTGTTGTCCCCATCTCGACTTTGTTTCCATGGAGATAGTAACGATGGAGGTTGACTCTGTTTTGCTGGTTTGCTGTGGAAACCATCACTCAACTCTTCTCCACAGACATGTTGAAGCCACAATCAGGGTACATCCCGGTCTGCAGCATCGCCTCCGAAAACTGACGGGAGATCCCTTTAAACTGAGTCTGAAACAAAGACAGGGAAGTGAGATAAGTCCACAACGTAAAATCTGACAGACTGTCGCTTTAAACAGAAACCTGACAGACTGTGCCTTTAAACAGAAACCTGACAGACTGTCCCTTTAAACAGAAACCTGACAGACTGTCAGTTTAAACAGAAACCTGACAGACTGCCCCTTTAAACAGAGGTAATATGATGGTCAGGGGTTAAAGGTTACAGGTGAATGTGATACCTGTAACCTGTCGACGGAGCCGACCTCAGTTAAATGTGTGAAATAAGGTGTGTTACAGGCTGAACATATAAACTCCATCATTAAATGTCCACAGTTTAATTATAAAGCTCTTCCGTGTATTAAAAGCAGTTAGCGGTTGCTAATAAGTGTCTGAATGAGACTACAGAGGTTGTCGGGGACATTAAACGTCCTCACAGCGAACACGGAGACTCATCTACTCACTAAGCCGTCTTTACAGGCGCACTTTAGTTACAAACTATTCTAACTGACTTTACAACTTGTACATTGATCAGTTTATAGAAAACCTGGATAGAAGTTGTGCAGCAAGACACTTAGTGGTGGTGACGTTTAAGTCATGTGACCGTGATGTCGTCTGTTTGCAGCCTAACATTAGCTTTTTACTGCTACACATTTAATTTACGCTTCAAACGCTACTGTGACGAGGCTGCATGTGTCTATGTATGTGCGTGTGCATGTGTTGGGTCAAACTGAGGAACAAACATGAGTGGAACATATGAAAAGTGACTTTTCCCAGAATACTGCTGATTATCTGCTGCTGGCATTTCAAATCTGACTTAATTACTGATTCTTGTAATGATTTTAAAAAATGTACCTGTTTTCCATTTAATTTTGTCCCGAATACAGATTTCCTGTTGCAGATTTTCAGAGTGAGTTAAATATTAAATATTCACTTTCCACAAGAACAAAATACAAAAGACTTCAAACTAAATTCAGTTTGAAATTAATTATCTTTGTTATTAAAAGCTAACGATTCAGGATGAGAATTATGCATTTGTTTTGTATCGTCTGTGAGATGTATTCTGATCAATGGTTCTGATCAGATCAATAACTGATGGGGACAGAAGAGCTCAGTAAGGTTAGCCTGCCCCCTGGTGGCAAAACAGGGCAACAACTTGTATTTGCATGCACGAGTGGAGGAAACTAAAAGTGACTTAATACAACAAGTTGAAGAGACGTTCTGACATCAACTGCCTGTCTCTCACCTGCCTGTCTCTCACCTGCCTGTCTCTCACCTGTCTTTCTCTCATCTGTCTTTCTCTCATCTGCCTGTCTTTCACCTGCCTTTCTCTCACCTGCGTGTCTCTCATCTGTCTTTCTCTCACCTGTCTGTATCTCACCTGCCTGTCTGTCTGTCTCTCACCTCTGTCTCTCTGTTCACCTGTCTCTCACCTGTCTGTCTCTCACCCGTCTGTCTCTCACCTGCCTGTCTCTCTGTTCACCTGTCTCTCACCTGTCTGTCTCTCACCCGTCTGTCTCTCACCTGTCTGTCTCTCACCTGTCTTTCTTTCACCTGTCTGTCTCTCACCCGTCTGTCTCTCAGCTGCCTGTCTCTCTGTATATCTGTCTGTCTGTACATCTGTCTCTCTGTTCACCTGTCTGTCTCTCACCTGCCTGTCTCTCACCTGCCTTTCTCTCAGTTCACCTGTCTCCCTGTGTATCTGTCTGTCTGTCTCTCACCTGCCTGTCTCTCTGTTCACCTGTCTCTCTGTACATCTGTCTCTCTGTTCACCTGTCTGTCTCTCACCTGTCTGTCTCTCTGTTCACCTGTCTCTCACCTGCCTGTCTCTCACCTGCCTGTCTCTCTTTTCACCTGTCTCTCTGTATATCTGTCTGTCTGTCTCTCATCTGCCTGTCTCTCTGTTCACCTGTCTCTCTGTATATCTGTCTGTCTGTCTCTCACCTGCCTGTCTCTCTCTTCACCTGTCTCTTACCTGTCTGCCTCTCACCTGCCTGTCTCTCTGGTCACCTGTCTCTCACCTGCCTGTCTCTCTGTTCACCTGTCTCTCTGTATATCTGTCTGTCCACCTGTCTGTTTGTACATCTGTCTCTCTGTTCACCTGTCTACCTCTCACCTGTCTGCCTCTCACCTGTCTGTCTCTCTGTTCACCTGTCTCTCTGTATATCTGTCTGTCTGTCTCTCACCTGTCTGTGGTGCTCTGTCGGTTTCTTGCTGCCATACGTTTGGTTTGATGTTCGATAAAGAGGCTGACTGAAACAAAAATACAGTGACAGCTGCGATATTAAAACATGTAGTACACTAAGTATTGTCGTACAGTAAGTATTAGTACATGTTGTACAGTAAGTATTAGTACATGCAGTACAGTAAGTATTATTACATGTCGTACAGTAAGTATTAGTACATGTCATACAGTAAGTATTACTACATGTAGTACAGTAAGTATTATTACATGCAGTACAGTAAGTATTAGTACATGCAGTACAGTAAGTATTATTACATGTCATACAGTAAGTATTAGTACATGCAGTACAGTAAGTATTAGTACATGCAGTACAGTAAGTATTATTACATGCAATACAGTAAGTATTAGTACATGCAGTACAGTAAGTATAATTACATGTTGTACAGTAAGTATTATTACATGCAGTACAGTAAATATTAGTACATGCAGTAGAGTAAGTATTAGTACATGCAGTACAGTGAGTATTAGTACATGTCGTACAGTAAGTATTAGTACATGCAGTACAGTGAGTATTAGTAAATGCAGTACAGTGAGTATTAGTACATGTCGTACAGTAAGTATTAGTACATGCAGTACAGTAAGTATTCTTACATGCAGTACAGTAAGTATTAGTACATGTCATACAGTAAGTATTAGTACATGTCATATTATAAGTATTAGTACATGCAGTACAGTACTTATTACTACATGCAGTACAGTAAGTATTAGTACATGCAGTAGAGTAAGTATTACTACATGCAGTACAGTAAGTATTAGTACATGTCATACAGTAAGTATTAGTACATGTCGTATTGTAAGTATTAGTACATGCAGTACAGTACTTATTACTACATGCAGTACAGTGAGTATTAGTACATGCAGTACAGTAAGTATTCGTACATGCAGTACAGTAAGTATTACTACATGTCGTATAGTAAGTATTAGTACATGCAGTACAGTAAGTATTACTACATGCAGTACAGTGAGTATTAGTACATGTTGTACAGTAAGTATTACTACATGCAGTACAGTAAGTATTACTAGATGCAGTACAGTAAGTATTAGTACTTGTCCTACAGTAAGTATTACTACATGCAGTACAGTAAGTACATGCAGTACAATGAGTATTACTATATGCAGTACAGTATTACTACATGCAGTACAGTAAGTATTACTACATGCAGTTCAGTCAGTATTAGTACATGTCGTACAGTAAGTATTACTACATGCAGTACAGTAAGTATTAGTACATGCAGTAGAACAGATATCTTAATCAGAGTAGTAGTAATAATACAAGCAGTAGTTTTAATACTAAATGTAGAGTTAGAAGTAGTAATACTACAGGAATACACAAAGTACTTATGTTCTTTGTTTTACACTCAGTATAAGTACATCATATCAGACAGTAGTAATAAGTACCTGTCATAGGTAATAATACTAGTATTACTGTACCTGTAGCTGTCAGAGGTCTGAACTCTGTGAGCCTCCATATCTGACTGGTCAAAACAACAGTCACTACCAACACAACGGTTACCATGGCAACATGTGACATCACTCACTGCCCATTGGCTGCTCCCCTGTGTGTGTGTGTGTGTGTGTGTAATGATTGTTTGTTTAAGATCAAACTAAATAAAAGTAGCAGAAGTTTCTAGGTTTTCTAGTTTCTAGTTGCTAGGCAACATCTAAACAGGAAGTGTGGTTTTAAAATTCTGACCCGTTTTCAGAGACTTCAGTCAGAACACATCTGTCAGCCATCACTGCTCCATCCACCTGACAGGTGAGTCATACCAACGTGACTATCTTTCAACCAGAGGACCAGGTGGAACAAACAGGTAGAACAAACAGGTAGAACAAACAGGTGGAACAAACAGGTAGAACTAACAGGTAGAACTAACAGGTAGAACAAACAGGTTGAACAAACAGGTGGAACTAACAGGTAGAACAAACAGGTGGAACTAACAGGTGGAACTAACAGGTGGAACTAACAGGTGGAACAAACAGGTGGAACAAACAGGTAGAACTAACAGGTAGAACTAACAGGTAGAACAAACAGGTAGAACAAACAGGTGGAACAAACAGGTAGAACTAACAGGTAGAACAAACAGGTGGAACTAACAGGTAGAACAAACAGGTGGAACTAACAGGTGGAACAAACAGGTAGAACTAACAGGTAGAACTAACAGGTGGAACAAACAGGTGGAACAAACAGGTAGAACTAACAGGTAGAACAAACAGGTAGAACAAACAGGTGGAACAAACAGGTAGAACTAACAGATAGAACAAACAGGTAGAACTAACAGGTAGAACAAACAGGTGGCACTAACAGGTAGAACAAACAGGTGGAACAAACAGGTAGAACTAACAGGTAGAACAAACAGGTGGAACTAACAGGTGGAACAAACAGGTAGAACTAACAGGTAGAACAAACAGGTGGCACTAACAGGTAGAACAAACAGGTGGAACTAACAGGTGGAACAAACAGGTAGAACTAACAGGTAGAACAAACAGGTGGAACAAACGGGTGGAACTAACGGGTAGAACAAACAGGTGAACTAACGGGTAGAACTAACGGGTGGAACTAACGGGTGGAACTAACAGGTAGAACTAACAGGTAGAACTAACAGGTGGAACTAACAGGTAGACCTAACAGGTAGATCTAACAGGTGGAACAAAAAGGTAATACTAACAGGTGGAACTAACAGGTGGAACAAACAGATGGAACTAACAGGTAGAACTAACAGGTGGAACTAACAGGTGGAACTAATGGGTAGAACTAACAGGTGGAACTAACAGGTAGACCTAACAGGTAGATCTAACAGGTGGAACAAAAAGGTAATACTAACAGGTGGAACTAACAGGTGGAACAAACAGATGGAACTAACAGGTAGAACTAACAGGTGGAACTAACAGGTAGAACTAACAGGTGGAACTAACAGGTAGAACTAACAGGTAGAACTAACAGGTAGAACAGTGAGTGAGCAGCAGCTGAAACAACTCGAACTTTGTTGTGATTGAACATTATTTGGAGATGTTTGTGCTGCAGGTGAACTCAGGTGATGTTGTTGTTCCACTAAGAGATGTTTCTATTATTCTGTCCACATCATGTTTCTGACAAAGGCTGGATCCAGACAGTTACATAGTTTCATGAAAACAAATAACTGTAAAACTGATTTTATGTCCAGTATTATCAATATATTAGTCGGGTTGCAGGTTGCAACAAAGTGTGAATGACGACAGCTCCAGACTGTGTGATTCAGAGTGTCCTTTATTTTGAAAGATTAACATACAGGAAGTTGAAAAGAGCGTGATCAGCAGTCTCACGTCTCAATAAAAAAAAAACAATAACTGATCAATATCTCACTATAAAATAAAAAAGTTTCACATTTCACACAATCAGTAACATGATCATTGATCAACAAGCAGGGGGTGGGGTTAATACTGGTTGGTAAACAGGGGCGGGGTTTAGGTCAGCAGGTATACAGGGGGTGGGGCTACACCTCTGCAGCTACAGTTTATATTTACACACAGGTGACTCTTTAATAAACGTCTGTGTAAAGTTTCAGCTTCTTTACACAGGTGCTTACTGCGCATGACATCAGCGCAGTACACTGTGACATCACTGTGACATCACTGCAGTGAAACATGGCGTCACCTGAAACGAGTCATCTGCCAACAGGAAGGATCGTCCTCGCCACCATTTAAACATCTCAGACATTGGTTGATTTTTTTCATTTACATTTTTAAATATTCATCATCATTAATCTGACCTCAGGTCAGTTAATCTGATTTCAGGTCAATTAATCTGATCTCAGGTCAGTTGGTCAGTTAATCTGATATCAGGTCAATTAATTTGATCTCAGGTCAGTTAATCTGATATCAGGTCAGTTAATCTGATTTCAGGTCAATTAATCTGATCTCAGGTCAGTTGGTCAGTTAATCTGATATCAGGTCAATTAATTTGATCTCAGGTCAGTTAATCTGATATCAGGTCAATTGGTCAGTTAATCTGATCCCAGGTCAGTTAATCCGATCCCAGGTCAGTTGGTCAATTAATCTGATCTCAGGTCAGTTAATCTGATATCAGGTCAGTTGGTCAGTTAATCTGATCACAGGTCAATTAATCTGATCCCAGATCAGTTGGTCAATTAATCTGATATCAGGTCAGTTGATCTGATCTCAATTCAGTTAATCTGATCCCAGGTCAATTGGTCAGTTAATCTGATCTCAGGTCAATTGGTCAGTTAATCTGATCTCAGGTCAGTTGATCCATTAATCTGATCCCAGGTCAGTTAATCTGATCTCAAGTCAATTGGTCAGTTAATCTGATCTCAGGTCAGTTGATCCATTAATCTGATCCCAGGTCAGTTAATCTGATCCCAGGTCAGTTGGTCAATTAATCTGATCCCAGGTCAATTAATCTGATCACAGGTCAGTTAATCTGATCCCAGGTCAGTAGGTCAATTAATCTGATCTCAGGTCAGTTAATCTGATTACAGGTCAGTTGGTCAGTTAATCTGATCTCAGGTCAGTTGGTCAGTTAATCTGATCACAGGTCAGTTAATCTGATTACAGGTCAGTTGGTCAGTTAATCTGATGACAGGTCAGTTAATCTGATCACAGGTCAGTTGGTCAGTTAATCTGATGACAGGTCAGTTAATCTGATCACAGGTCAGTTGGTCAGTTAATCTGATCACAGGTCAGTTGGTCAGTTAATCTGATGACAGGTCAGTTGGTCAGTTAATCTGATGACAGGTCAGTTAATCTGATGACAGGTCAGTTGGTCGGTTAATCTGATTACAGGTCAGTTGGTCAGTTAATCTGATGACAGGTCAGTTAATCTGATCACAGGTCAGTTGGTCAGTTAATCTGATCTCAGTTCTGTTGGTCAGTTAATCTGATCACAGGTCCGTTGGTCAGTTAATCTGATCACAGGTCAGTTAATCTGATCACAGGTCAGTTGGTCAATTAATCTGATCACAGGTCAGTAAATCTGATTTCAGGTCAATTAATCTGATCACAGGTCAGTTGGTCAATTAATCTGATCACAGGTCAGTTGGTCAATTAATCTGATCTCAGGTCAGTTAATCTGATCACAGGTCAGTTAATCTGATCTCAGGTCAATTAATCTGATCTCAGGTCAGTTAATCTGATCGCAGGTCAGTTAATCAGATCACAGGTCAGTTGGTCAGTTAATCTGATCTCAGGTCAGTTGGTCAGTTAATCTGATCACAGGTCAGTTGGTCAGTTAATCTGATCTCAGGTCAGTTGGTCAGTTAATCTGATCAAAGGTCAGTTGGTCAGTTAATCTGATCTCAGGTCAGTTAATCTGATCACAGGTCAGTTGGTCAATTAATCTGATCACAGGTCAGTTGGTCAGTTAATCTGATCGCAAGCCAGTTGGTCAGTTAATCTGATCCCAGGTCAGTTAATCTGATTACAGGTCAGTTGGTCAGTTAATCTGATGACAGGTCAGTTAATCTGATCACAGGTCAGTTGGTCAGTTAATCTGATCACAGGTCAGTTGGTCAATTAATCTGATCACAGGTCAGTTAATCTGATCTCAGGTCAGTTAATCTGATCACAGGTCAGTTAATCTGATCTCAGGTCAATTAATCTGATCTCAGGTCAGTTAATCTGATTACAGGTCAGTTGGTCAGTTAATCTGATCACAGGTCAGTTAATCTGATCACAGGTCAGTTGGTCAGTTAATCTGATCTCAGGTCAGTTGATCTGATCTCAAGTCAGTTCATCTGATCTCAGGTCAGTTAATCTGATTACAGGTCAGTTGGTCAGTTAATCTGATCACAGGTCAGTTAATCTGATCTCAGGTCAGTTGGTCAGTTAATCTGATCGCAAGTCAGTTGGTCAGTTAATGTGATCCCAGGTCAATTGGTCAATTAATCTGATCTCAGGTCAATTGGTCAGTTAATCTGATCTCAGGTCAGTTGATCCATTAATCTGATCTCAGGTCAGTTAATCTGATCCCAGGTCAGTTGGTCAATTAATCTGGTCCCAGGTCAGTTGGTCAATTAATCTGGTCACAGGTCAATTAATCCGATCGCAGGCCAGTTAATCTGATCACAGGTCAGTTGGTCAGTTAATCTGATCTCAGGTCAATTGGTCAGTTAATCTGATCACAGGTCAATTAATCTGATCACAGGTCAGTTAATCTGATCTCAGGTCAGTTAATCTGATTACAGGTCAGTTGGTCAGTTAATCTGATCACAGGTCAGTTGGTCAGTTAATCTGATCACAGGTCAGTTAATCTGATTACAGGTCAGTTGGTCAGTTAATCTGATGACAGGTCAGTTAATCTGATCTCAGGTCAGTTGGTCAGTTAATCTGATCACAGGTCAGTTGGTCAGTTAATCTGATCACAGGTCAGTTAATCTGATTACAGGTCAGTTGGTCAGTTAATCTGATGACAGGTCAGTTAATCTGATCTCAGGTCAGTTAATCTGATCGCAGGTCAGTTAATCTGATCACAGGTCAGTTGGTCAGTTAATCTGATCTCAGGTCAGTTGGTCAGTTAATCTGATCACAGGTCAGTTGGTCAGTTAATCTGATCTCAGGTCAGTTGGTCAATTAATCTGATCACAGGTCAGTTGGTCAGTTAATCTGATCGCAAGCCAGTTGGTCAGTTAATCTGATCCCAGGTCAGTTAATCTGATTACAGGTCAGTTGGTCAGTTAATCTGATGACAGGTCAGTTAATCTGATCACAGGTCAGTTGGTCAGTTAATCTGATCACAGGTCAGTTGGTCAATTAATCTGATCACAGGTCAGTTAATCTGATCTCAGGTCAGTTAATCTGATCACAGGTCAGTTAATCTGATCTCAGGTCAATTAATCTGATCTCAGGTCAATTAATCTGATTACAGGTCAGTTGGTCAGTTAATCTGATCACAGGTCAGTTAATCTGATCACAGGTCAGTTGGTCAGTTAATCTGATCTCAGGTCAGTTGGTCAGTTAATCTGGTCACAGGTCAGTTAATCTGATCTCAGGTCAGTTAATCTGATCACAGGTCAGTTGGTCAATTAATCTGATCACAGGTCAGTTGATCTGATCTCAAGTCAGTTAATCTGGTCACAGGTCAGTTAATCTGATTTCAGGTCAATTAATCTGGTCACAGGTCAGTTGGTCAGTTAATCTGATCTCAGGTCAGTTGATCTGATCTCAAGTCAGTTCATCTGATCACAGGTCAGTTTATCTGATCTCAGGTCAGTTGGTCAGTTAATCTGATCTCAGGTCAGTTAATCTGATTACAGGTCAGTTGGTCAGTTAATCTGATCGCAAGTCAGTTGGTCAGTTAATCTGATCCCAGGTCAATTGGTCAATTAATCTGATCTCAGGTCAGTTGATCCATTAATCTGATCTCAGGTCAGTTAATCTGATCCCAGGTCAGTTGGTCAATTAATCTGGTCCCAGGTCAGTTGGTCAATTAATCTGGTCACAGGTCAGTTAATCTGATCGCAGGCCAGTTAATCTGATCACAGGTCAGTTGGTCAGTTAATCTGATGACAGGTCAGTTAATCTGATCTCAGGTCAGTTGGTCAGTTAATCTGATCTCAGAAATCTAAAAAAAACATTTAAACTGACAAATTTACAGAAACTCAGTTTTCACATCAGAACAAATGTTTACATAAAAGATAAATTTGTAATTTTGGTCTGAAAAATGTGAAAAGAAAAGTGAAAAGCTTTGATCAGAACTTCAGGCTTTAATTTATTATAATTATTTAAAGAAATAGAAACATGTTTGTGGTTTTCTTTGAAATGAATAAAAATGATCTGATCTGATGATGAGGAATGAGATCTGGGAAATACAGACTGGATGGATCAGACTGTTCGGGACCGGTCTAAAATCTGATCTCAGTCAGTACAAGTTGTCCTCCATCACATATTGACAGCAGTCTGTCCTCTGATTGGTTGATTGGTTGAGATAACTGTCCAATGAAAAGCTGTTACCGGACTTCCTCAGAGCTCTTTCCTGTACATCACTTCCTGTGGCGAGACGTCCTCACTGGTCTAGACTAGCCGACTACTCTGCACAAAGCCTACAAGATAGACAGACAGACGGACAGAGAGACAGACAGGTAGAAATGTTAGAGCTGGTCGAGTGAGACAGGAAGTCTTCACTAAAACTACACTCAGTTCTATCGTTCAGCTGCCAATAAATCATATTTATACTATTAATAATAAAACTTCTGTGAGTGTTTTAACAGAAAGAAATAAATGAGGTTGTTGTTGACGATAAAGTTTTCAGACGTCTTCGATTAGACGTTTGTTTCTGCAACTGAACTTTATTCCTTTGTTCTTAAAATTAAAAAAATAATCTTCAACAATATTTTTTATTTTTCTCTTTCTTAAATAAACAGGAAACTAAATATATTTGGGTTTAGAATGAAACAAGTAGTAATCAGTAATGAAAATATTTGTTAACAGTAGTTATTTTAGCAGGTGATGACGTGAAAATAAAAAGACAAAAACATAAAAAACATGAAGCGACTGAATGAATGAATGTGAGTGATGTTTTTCAGGATCAATAACTGCTAATCAATTTTCTTATGTTAATATCAAAATCATGATCCTGTTAAGAGGTTGTGATGCTTTTGTTTGTTGTTGTTTTTTTGTTTTTTTTCCTGTTGTGTTTTAAGTAGCTGGGTGTGTGTGTGGGTGTGTGTGTGTGTGGGGGGGGGGGGGGTTGTTGCTGTTTTTAATTTCTGTAAAGCACTTTGTGCTACATGACAATGTATGAAAAGCGCTCTACAAATAAAGTCTGATTGATTGACTGATTGATGAAACACTGAAGGTTCACATTCATGTTGATCTCCTGACTGAGTTACTTACAACTTGGTTTATTATTGATTAATCAGAGTTACTGATATTCCAAAAATATCTGCTGTCCACATACTTCTGGCCAAGTTGTGTACTGATGCATTAGTCATGGTTTAAATGTTCGTGTCATGGTGGACGAGTCGTCTGCTGCTTTAACATGAACACAGTTCCATATATTTATGTGTTCGTTAAGTTGAATGTGTTTGAACACTGAAGTGAAGCTCACTTGCGTCAGACTTGAGGTCCAGCACCTCATTTTTTACAGCCCATGAGAGCGTGATAACAACAATACAAATAGCACTGAATTCAAAGTTCCCAGAATGCATCCTGACTGTGTTCAGGGCAGCAACAGCGTCTCAGTGCTACATGTCAGTAAACACTGGACCGTGTCTTAGTATCATGCAGCCATTTACAGCTGTGAGACTGGAGCAGAGACGCTGTAGTTCATAACGTTTTTAACAGCAGCCGACAAAAAGTCCAAGAAAATAAATATTTTTATAAGACAGGAACAAATACAAGTTTGTGCTCCGTGGGGACAAGCTCGTTTGTCTTCTCTGGAACGAGGCAGCAGAGACAAAGGAAGACAGTTGAAGGCGACAGCCTGTGTTCACAACAACCAATGATGCAGCAGTGATGGCCATCTTTACTGTGGGCTGAAGAGGTTGTCCAATCATCAAAGTTTTTTTCTGAAGCAGCGTTGCTAAAGGTCTGAGTACAGGTGAGCCTGCAGCTTATTAATGATGTCACATGATAACATGTAGATACATTTATATTGTCTTACATTTACAATCAGTCCTCTGAGGGTGGCTACAGTGCTGACGGAGTGACACAACAACCAACCAATCAGAGACCAAATCCACAGAAATACAACTGAACATTCATGACAGAGCTGCTGCAGGTCAGTTTTATATCCAGTAGGATGAATACAGATTCAGATTCATGACAAAATAAAGCTGTCTGATCTCTAGCGTCTCACACAGCTGATCAGCAGGTTTCATCCTCCAGATGTTGGAGCTGACTAAGTGATCCAGGGTCAGACGTGACACATTCGACAGTTTCTACATTCATGTTTGAATCCTGTAAACTGATTAAATGTAAACAGAGTGTGGGCTGAATGGACAGACTCTACACTTACACATATTGATTACAGATATTTATCTCACAGACAGAAGAGGCAGATCTATAAAAAACAGGAGTTGTGTTGCAGTTTAGGGTTAGCCTCCTCAGATCACATGACCAGATTATAAAAAGGTACGCAGGAGGAACGCCTGAAATCTGCACCAGGGCTGCTGGTTGATGTGCGACACGTCGTCAGGTCGTGTTTGACTGAACTCAACCGGGTCAGAACTGCACTTTGACTGATGATGTCATTAATGATGAGCAGCATCCCACAATGCACTGCACACTGCTCACTGTTCAGAATCATGTGACTAGGTGTTTCAAGACCACCTGAACACATCATCAGTTTGGACTCTGTCAGAGGTGTGAGAGGAGGTTCGATCCTCTGATAGAGATACCTCTGTAGGCCACGCCCCTATGAAGGCAGAGTCTGAGATGAGACTCAACTGCCCTAAAGGTGACAAGGTGTGTCCCACAGGTAAAAAAAATAAACAGCAGCTTTAAAACAACAGTAAGTTTTCAGCACACAGACAGGCAGAGCAACAGATGACATTCAGAGGTCACAGAGGTCATCAGGTGAGAAGGTTACTGAAGGTTATCACAATAAAGGTCAAAGTTCATCTGGAGGTCAAAGACCGACATCTGTACACATTAAACAAGAGGTCACTTCATGTCATAGAGGTCATGTGTAGGTCATGTGTAGGACACGTTTAGGATATATGTAGGTCATGTGTAGGACGTGTAGATCATATGTAGGACATGTGTAGGACATGTGTAGGACAGGTTTAATTCATATGTAGGACATGTGTAGAACATGTGTAGGTCATGTGTAGGACAGGTTTAATTCATATGTAGGATATATGTAGGTCATGTGTAGGACGTGTAGATCATATGTAGGACATGTGTAGGACATGTGTAGGGACAGGTTTAATTCATATGTAGGACATGTGTAGGTCATGTGTAGGACTTTTGTAGGTCATGTGTAGGTCATGTGTAGGTCATATGTGGGTCATATGTAGGACATGTGTAGGACATATGTAGGACAGGTTTAATTCATATGTAGGACATGTGTAGGTCATGTGTAGGTCATATGTGGGTCACATGTAGGTCATGTGTAGGACATATGTAGGACATGTAGGACAGGTTTAATTCATATGTAGGACGTGTAGGTCATATGTGGGTCATATGTAGGACATGTGTAGGTCATGTGTAGGACAGGTTTAGTCATGTGTTGAACATATGTAGGTCATGTGTAGGTCATATGTAGGTCATGTGTAGGTAACGTGTAGGTCATGTGTAGGACGGTTTTAGGACATGTGTAGGTCATATGTAAGTCATAGCACCTTTGGCGCTGCTGTCCAGGAAGACTTTGATGTAGGAGGTGGGGACGTATCCCTCCTCCTCCAGGTTCCTCCGTACTCTGGTCCATCCGTCACCTTTGTCCTCTTCCACCACGGAAAGTAGTTCTCCTTCCACCATTGACAGGGTTCCTTCATTCTGACCTGCAGCAGATCAACAACATGTTGACATCATCACTGTCCACCTCAATGTCAGGTGATGTCCTCACAGAAAATAAGTACCTTGGAACGGGTAGAGGGACTTGCAGGTGCCGATACTCGGTAACGGTTCTTCATCATCAAAGTCATCGTCAAACTCTGAACTACGAGATTTAAAGTGAAGCTCTGCACTGTGGTCTTCAGTGTAGCTGCCGTCAGGACTGAGGAGAGACACGGGTAGAGAGACAGACAGGAAGAGAGAGAGATGGGTGGAGAGAGAGACAGGTAAAGAGAAAGAGATGAGTGGAGAGAGAGACAGGAAGAGAGAGAGACAGGTAGAGAGAGAGAGATGGGTGGAGAGAGACAGGTGGAGAAACAAAGAGAGAACATTGTAATTACATTTACAGTCTATGAACAGTGACTCATCATTGTTCACAATCAATCATAAGTGATCAGTAATCCATAATGAGAACCTCTCTCTGCTGGCTGGACTGCGGTTGTCCAGCTGTTTCAGGCTGCTGCTGCCTGGCGTTGTTGCCTGGGAATTTAACCCACAACCTCCACTCTGTCTTCTACTGCTGTGATCAGACAGTCTGCTGTCGGCCTCCATCAGCCAAGCCTACATAACAGACAGCGACAGACATCAACGGACAGCAACAGTCAGCAACAGACAGCAACGGACATCGACGGACAGCAACAGACAGCAAAAGTCAGCAACAGATAGCAACAGATAGCAACGGACATCGACGGACAGCAACAGACAGCAAAAGTCAGCAACAGATAGCAACGGACATCGACGGACAGCAACAGACAGCAAAAGTCAGCAACAGATAGCAACAGATAGCAACGGACATCGACGGACAGCAACAGACAGCAAAAGTCAGCAACAGATAGCAACGGACATCGACGGACAGCAACAGACAGCAAAAGTCAGCAATGGACATCAATAGACATCAATGGACAGCAACAGTCAGCAAGATACAGCAACACTATATTGTGTGTACTGTGTGTATTTGTAGTATTTGTAGTATAAACCTGGTTCCTCCTCAGCTCGTCCTCCAGTTTCTGCAGACTCTGCTTCACTTCCTCTAGTCGTGGCTCCAAACTGCCCGCGTCGCCCATCTGAGGACTTCGTTCATACACCTCCCTCATCTTCAACAGAGCATCTCTGAAACAACACACACACACACACAACACACACACTTAGGAAATATCACCGATGGGGCCGATGTGGTCGTTCATTCAGAGAGTTTCAATGTGTTCATTTCATCCAGAAGAAACTCAAATCTCCACTGAATTTAATAAACTCCTGAAAATAAATTTTGACTGAAAGTTTCTTGTGTGACTGTGAGCTGATTGGTTGATGAAGCTTCGCGTCAGGGTTCCATACAACCTGGAGGGGTTTATTTCTCCATAACAACCGACTAACTATACATTATACTGCTTATTACACGGCTTACGAGTGAAATAAATAATAAATAATCACCCACAATGATTCAGCAGCGACAAGGATTGGTCGGTAAAGTTTTCACTTTCACTTTCGCTTTCAAGGCCGGCCTGAGAGAGGAGCTGGACAGTGGTGCTTCTTATGCTGTGGTTGGTGTAACGCGTTGAAAGTCCATGTTGACAACAATCCGAGCAGTACATCAGTTGACTTTCCTCCTCGTACACAAGCCAATACAGGTGTTGTATCGAGCTCTGTTTCCTCATCGAGATTTGTTTCCCCTAGTCCCGCCCCCGTCCGAAATGGCCCAAAGGGCGAAGGAAGCGCGTTCACAAAAAGCTCGCCCCCGAGCTGTTGTGCTCGTACCACAGAGGCACTGTGGAGAGAGCTAAGGTTCAAAACTGACTTTTTTTAGCGAGTTTTATCTGAAGATGTTGTATTGTAGCAGTGAAATCCAAATTTCATGACTGTCTAGTTATATTTTTAAACTGGGACAACAGCACATATGTTTGTGTTTTTATGTCTTTATTAACACAACTACTGTTATTTCTATCATTAAAAAATATTATATTTGTGAGAGACTTTTCATTTTGAATATTATGGACTTTTGGAAGAAAGTGTGCTCATTCATTTATAGGCTAAATATAAATCACTATTTTATCATATTTGTCTTAAATCCAGCTCCATTATAGCAGGTAAAGCACATCCTGACAGCTTGGAATATTACTGTCAGATACTGTTCAGAAGGGGAACAGTATCTGACAGTTATACTCCAAGCTGTCAGGATGCGTTCCCCCTGTTGTAAATGGTCAAATTTAATGATATCAGCCTGAAAATCACAGGACTTATCTGTTGTGGGGAAATAAGTCTGTCTGTCTGTGTGTGTGTGTGTGTGTGTGTGTGTGTCTGTGTGTCTGTGTGTGTGTCTGTCTGTCTGTCTGTCTGTCTGTCTGTCTGTGTGTGTGTGTGTGTGTGTACCTCTGCTCTCTCTCTCTCTGGATCTCCTGGTTGATGTTGTTGATTCTGGTTTGAAGTTTCTTTCGTCTCTGTTCAGGAGGAAGATGACTGCAGTCTGCAGGACTGGAGCCCTGCAACATCCACACATTATTATATTATATTATATTATATTATACAGTGACTGTCATGTAGTTTAATACACCAATATGATGTCACAGACAGGTGTGACACTGACCAGTTTGAGTGACAGCTGTCCAATCAGAGGAGGCATGAAGGAAACATGAGAACATTAAAACACAGTTTGGGTTCATAAATATTCATGTGTACATGTGTGACCTCATTCAGACAGAACCAGCAGAACAGCTGCAGGTTGTTTGGTCATGTTGTGAACTTTCACCCTCTGATCCTGAAGGTGACTGAGCATACTGATTGGTTAAAGATGAAGCAGGATGTGAGTCGGATCATTACAGACATTAAACTCCATCAGTGTGTTTCTGCTCCCTCGTGCTGCTCGTCTGATCACCGGCTTCACTCACTAATTCTGTTTCAACTTTTTCTCTGCAGACAAGTTTTCTTTTGGTTTGTTTGTTTTTGGGCCCCTCCCACTTCAAACACACTGCTGTCACTCAAATGAAAGATTCTGTCTGAATGCGGCCTACATACCTCTGTGTGTGTGTGTGTGTGTGTGCGCGTGTGTGTGGGTGTGTACCCCTCTCTTGAGGCTGCGAAGACACTGCTTCCTGGTTCGTGAACCAGAGGTCATGAGGTCATTTAGCCGCTGTGTGATTGGTTCTCTAGAGGCAGGGGGTGGGGACTGGGGACTGTTGGTCACAGCCCCCGGTGAAGGCGAGGTTGGTGGTGGAGGGGGAGGCTGCCGGGGGGAGGAGAGGAGAGTCAACAGCTGGAGAGAGACAGAGAGACAGACAGACAGAGAGAGGTGTGGTCAGTACAGCCAGGTGTGTGTTGTTGTGTCTATGTGTATAATGTATATGTGTTTGTGTACCTTGTTCTTTCGTATAAAGGGCCACAGCTTCCTGCTGTGTCTCCGCCCCTCAACTCGGTTGTCGAGGTAACTGGACTCAGAGATGCTCCGCCTCATGGTGGCGCTGTAGTCCTCAAACTCGACGTCACCTGGAGGTTCGAAGCCTGATTTATACACCTCCACCACCTGCCGCGTGTCCTACACACACACACACACAAAGGTTTTGATCTGACCTTTGACCTTTATATCCCTTAGTGACACCAACAGGAAATACAAACATATTCTCAACACAACATCTACTGACCCTGACCCAGTCTACGGTGTGTTCTGAGGTCAGTTCTGCACCTGAACCAGCGAGTTCAAATCTCTGCCCAACAAACTGAACTTGAGTGTGAACTGAGCCCAGAGGAGACTCACCATCCTGGGCTGGATGCCCTCAGCAGAGGCCATCATGGCGTCCAGACAGCGACTCACAACAGGAAGAACTTTTCTTTCTGCCTCCGCCGATGAACGCATCGCTTCACAGATTCTCTCAATCCGCCGCTCCTCCATGTCCTGGATACGCTGCCACCATACAAACACAAAGAATCAATGCTGAACCTGGTTCACCTGGTATACAACTGGTACCAGTGTGTGGTTCACCTGGTATACAGCTGGTACCAGTGTGATGTTCATCTGGTATATGACCGGTGCCGGTGTGTAGTTCACCTGGTATACAACTGGTACCAGTGTGTCGTTCACCTGGTTTACTTTTGGTTCCTCTAGATCAGTGATCATCAACTGGCGGGCCGAACCTTCCAATCCGGCCCGCGACTGGATTCCAAAATTGTGAGGATCAAAGAGAAAATATCGTGTGGTCCCCGCTATTAAAGCAACGGAAAAAAACAACTGAGACTGAAATAACTATCAGAAATCCCCACCTTTTATGACTCTCATAGTCTGTTTACATTCCAAAATGAGGACAAACTCACTGCACTGTTCAACATTTATTGTTTTACATACTGTTCTTCTTTGACATAATTTTTCCACATGCCCTTGCTTAACATTTGTTTTTATTTCAAAGTCTCAACAACAAGCTTCAAACTAACAGACTTCTCAGTACAAAAAGAAAAGAAGAAAAACCAACTGGCATAACTTAAAAGGGCATGGTAAATACCGTGGTAACAGAACAACACACAAGTCACAAATAATGCTCGGCACATCAAATAAAACGTTGAGTAGGCTAGACTAGCGATTTCAAATCGCAAAGCTGAAATAGGCTACTCACATGTGCTTAATGGGAGAAATTACATTTCCCCTCTGACACCAACTTTTTCACATCAGGCTTGGCAGCTGTCAGACTGATGCGCAAAGAGTCCTCCAAAGACTGGTTTGATAGTCGGTTTCTCTCGTGTGTTTTTATCGAGTTCATCTTGGAGAACGCAGCCTCGCAGGTGTAGGTTGAGTCGAACATGGTGAGCACATACATAGCCAGAGTCTTTAACGTGCCATAGTCTTGGGGACAAGACACCCAAAAATGTGCTCAAGCTTTCAGCACCATGGAGAGCAGCCTTCATGTCGCCTGCGGCCTGGATTTCAGCCAGCTCAATCTGAATAGCCACCTCGTCCAACAGCGTCACCTTCATCGCGTTTGCGGAGAATTCTCCACTTGGGCTGATCGTGAATGGGTCACGCACAAATCCAATAACATCCCTGGAAATGATGAAGTCTTCGAATCTGGCAGAGAAGTTGTCCATTGTGTGATGAATTTCTTCATCTTGTCTGTAATGTTGCTTTCTCCCACTGTCTTCAGTGTATTGAAGTGCAGCAGCCTCCTTGACAACAAATCTGCATGGAACAGATCAAGTTTGTTCCAAAAGGCATCAAGTTTTTCCACCATATCCACCACGGATTTTTCTTTTCCTTGTAGCTGGAGATTGAGTGTGTTCAAATGGGAAAAAATGTCTGTTAAAAATGCAACATTGCACATGTATTCTCTGTCTTGTATGATGTGGAGATGGTCAGCTGCTGCTTTTGATTTACTTTGTTTAAAAAAATCCACTACTTGGACTTTGAGTTCAACAAAGCGCTCCAGTGCTTTGCCCTTACTGAGCCAGCGCACGTCATTGTGGAGTAACAGGTCATCATGAGTATCTTGAGATTCCAGCACAAATTTGCAGAACAGGCGGTGCTGCCTGCTTGAATTCCCTCTGATGTAGTTAATAATTTTCATTGTTTTCTCCATCACCTCTTTGAGCTCCCCACTTAGTTTTGCGCACAGCACACTTTGATGGATAATACAGTGAAGTGCGTTAGTTTTAGGAGCGACAATCTTTATTCTGCTCACCAGACCCCTGTTTTTGCCAGTCATGGCCGGTACACCTTTTGTCACTATCAGGTTGACTTGCTTTTTAAAAAATTCCTCCATTTTTCCAAAGATAATGTCACCAGTGGTGTTGTCTTCCAGTGGAAGCAATGCCAGCAGCTCCTCTCAGAAATCTTTGCCATCCAAATATCTGACAAAAACGCACAACTGTGAAATATCAGTGTTGTCAGCAGACTCTTAAATAGCCAGCGATACGTATTTGGCTTCCTTGATCCCGTCAATAACAAGTCACTGGACACCCTCTGCCAAGACGTGGACACAACTTGCAGCAGTTGAGGCAGACAGAGGTATCTGTTTAACAGTTGCAATAATTCTGCATGGATTTGTCGGGGGCAAGTTCCTCCAGATCGGTGACCATGCACTCCTCAAAAACCTCAGCTTCAGTAAATGGCCTGTTATGTTTGGTAAGCACCCAGGCAGCCTGTAGACATGCACACGTTACCCTCTCTTGGTCAGTTAAAGCTCAAGTAATAATTCCACTGGCACGGGAGTAGGCAGATTTCAATGTGGCCATTTTTCCCTGACAGGCCTCTGACTGCTCGGGATATGACTCCTTGAAACTTGCATGCTTCGTGTTGTGGTGACGCTGCAGATTATATTCTTTAGCAACAGCAACTGTTTCACTGCAAATGAGGCATACAGGTGTTGCATTTCTAAAAGTTGGCATGATGAATGCGTACTTATCAGTCCATTCATCATTAAAGAGGTGGTTTTCCACATCAACTTTATGTTTCATGGACTTTGAGAGTGCCATTTTACCTGCGTCAAATCAATGCTAGAGGCCTTTTCCTTCCACTAATCTTGACACTGGGTATTAGCGTTGAAGACAGTGATGGATATGACAGCCCCACAATCGAGGCAAAATATCTCTAATACTCCTGGCGGTTGACTGTGGTATAGGTGATAGGAGCCTGACTGGTAAAGGCTAAAAATGCCTTCAGTTTTGTAATAAAATTAAAATATCTAAACAATAAACATGAAACAATAATGTTTTAGGCCAAAATGTGATTTTTATTTCATTTAATTTGAATGTCCGGCCCCCAAGGTGTCTGTCCAGAAAAATTCTGGCCCTCTGACAAATATAGTTGGTGACCCCTGCTCTAGATAGTCAACTTTGTACCAGTGTATGGTTCACCTGATATATATAACTGGTACCAGTGTATGGTTCACCTGATATATATAACTGGTACCAGTGTGTGGTTCACCTTATATATATAACTGGTACCAGTGTGTGGTTCACCTGATATATAACTGGTACCAGTGTGTGGTTAATCTGGTATATAACTGGTACCAATGTGTGGTTCACATGGCATATAACTGGTACCAGTGTGTGGTTCATCTGGTATGTGACATGTACCAGTGTGTGGTTCACCTAGTATGTCACTGGTACCAGTGTGAGGTTCACCTGGTATGTCACTGGTACCAGTGTGCAGTTCACCTGCTATAAACTGGTACCATTGTGAAGTTTACCTGGTATATAACTGGTACCAGTGTGTGGTAGTGCTGGTGCTGGTCCTGGTTAAACTGGTTTAAACTGGTCACATAGTCTTTCCTGGACTCTTCAGCAGCTTGTTTTTTCTGTTGGGCCGTCTGGCGAGCCTGAAAGCAGCAAACACACTGAAAGTTTAACACCAAATAACATCAACAGAAACTGTTGATGTAAAGAACCCAGTTTGAGGTTTTTGAAACAAGTTTGATTTAGTTCACTGTCCTTAAATCAGAAATAGTTCTTGTGCTTTTCACATCAGTTTGGATCAAACTAAAGAGAGACATGACATGTTGATCAGTTTTAAAGGTTGGTAGAGCTAACACTTTCCCCCTGCTTCCAGTCTTTATGTTAAGCTAGGCTAACCCTGTCCTGATGTATAATTATGGATCTTGCCGCTTTTCTTGCTAAGACCCTCCTATTCTGCCTCTGATTGGTTTACCCTGATAGGCTTATGATAACCCTGACCAATCATCACTTCTCAAATCTTAAATCGAACTAATGAAGGCAGCCATTCAAAAGCAGAGGAGGGCGGGTCTCTAACCCTGATGGCTAGAGTAGAGCACTGAAAAAATGACATCATAATCTAAAGCTGTCAAAAATACATTACATAATGTACATACATTATTAAACATTATACATTATTATACACTGTTATTGTAAACATATTTACAATGAATGTGTGACAGAACAATTAAATGACCTTACCTTCAGAGAGCAGCGCTGAGACAGACAGAGAGAGAGACAGAAGATCAGATTAGTAAAGTATCATCACTGATGTTGAATCAAAACATGAATTAAACTTCATGTTTATGTGTAATAATCTGATTAAAGTCTATAAATATTGTTTGTATTGAGTTGAATATGAAAAAAGGTTTTTCATGACTAGATCACTAGATCAGTTTGCAGTTCTCAATAATCTGATAAATTACTTTTGAAATGAACATCTTCTCAAATGGATTTTATAGCCTAAAAAAGTAACAAATTCATGCAAAAATCTCCAAAACCTGCAGCAGTTCACACATGACATCTTCCAAATATGGACAATTATCATCTGCATACAGTCACATAGTCACATGTTGTGTTATATTCAGACTGCTGTATTTTAAAATGTGCTAAAGGAGAGTGATGGGTCAAAAAGTAACTCCTCCTCCTCTGATATATATTCATGTTTCAGATTGACTCTCTCAATAGAGCCACATTATGTTTATATGAATTCATGTTCATCTACCTTCTCTCCATCCGTCTTGTTGTCGAGGTCGATTCTGTCAGAGACGTGTTGAGCTCGCTCCGCCTCCTTACAGTCACGCTCAAACCGACGTTTACTCTGAACAGCATCAAGAACAACAAATCAATAAAATCATCACAATAAAGTGAAAGTGCTTTTGTTTGTTTTTTGACTCTGGGGTCAGAGGTGGTTGGCAGATTCAATGTGTTGGTGGGTTGGGTCATGAGGTGGAGGTCAGCAGGTGTTGATGGGAGGGGTCAGAGGTCACTTACAGACTCCAGCTGTTTCCAGGAGCTCTCAATGTGCTGCTGAGCACGACGGCCATCTTGGAAATGCTGAAACAAAAACACAAACTGGTCGGCCAGGAAATGTATTATTGTTATTATTGTTGTTGTTGTTATTGTTGTTATTACTATTACTACTTCTACAACTACACTGACAACTGAAAGAGAGAGAGACATTGTCAGCAGCTGTGCTGTGACTCGTTGAAGTAAAAGTATCCAAAGTATCTTCTACCTGCACGTGTATTTATACATTAAAACTGTAAAAAAAAAAGAAAAAAAAAGAAAAATATCTTCATCATAGACACTTGTGAAAGTGAAACAATGATCTGTGACCGTAACCAGAGTTCAGTGTACGTGCATCAATTTACTCCCCGTCACTCGGCAGACCGCGGAGTCGAGCTGTTGGTTTGTTTACTCACAGTCTTCCTCTCGGTCTTCAGCTCCTGGGTGTATCTGGACAGCTCGCAGACGATCTGTGAGTTCAGGTTCTCAGCAAGTTCTTCTCTCTGAACCGAGAGTTCGTTCAGCTGACGAAGAGTCGCAGCAAAAGCCAAACACCAGGTGTACCTGTAATAACCAATCAGATAGCAGGTGTACCTGTAACAACCAATCAGACAGCAGGTGTACCTGTAACAACCAATCAGACACCAGGTGTACCTGTAACAACCAATCATACACCAGGTGTACCTGTAACAACTTTACTTTACAAGTCTGGCTCCATGTGAAGTGGGTGAAGTGACAACAAACAAACAAACAAACAGCAAATCTGTTCAAATAAATGAAAGTCATTAAACTGTCGACTGACCTGCTCTCGTCCTCTCTGCTTCTCTTTGGATGGTACTTCTTAGACAGGCTCCTGCAGACAGACAGATAGAGAGACAGACAGGTAGAGAGAGAGGTAGAGAGTGAGATAGGTAGAGAGACAGACAGGTAGCAGGACAGACAGACAGGTACAGAGAGACAGACAGACAGACAGAAAGAGAGGCAGAGAGACAGACAGGAAGCAAGATAAGTTAAGATAAGATGTTCCTTGATTGATCCCCTCACAGGTAACACAGCAGCACAAGAGTAGGTCCCAACAAATAGAGACAATAATAAAGAGAATATTAGAATAATAAAATAACAATTTGAATAGAAAATATAATAAAAACTATTAGAATAAAGTTAAAGCTACTATATACAGTCACTGTCTTAAATGTGTGTACATGACTTGTGCAATATATAATAAATGTGCAGGGTTGAGATAATAAATAACAACAGAACAAAACAATCAGTCTTTGTGACATGAAGTGTTTGTTTGAGTCCTTCAGTCAGTGGAGAACGGAGAGACAGGTAGAGAGACAGACAGACAGGTAGAGAGACAGACAGGTAGGTAGAAAGAGAGAGAGAGGGTCTGAGCTGGGCTACATCAGGGAGATGCTGCACACCCTGTGCACCCGGGTTCTGTCCAGCTAAGATAGACATACTTTCAAGAGATTCAAGATTCAAGAGCTCTTTATTGTCATTCAGCACAGAACAAAAAAAGTAGTGAGCAGAACAAAATTACGTGCATGGCTTTTTTTAAAAAAACACTGTAGAAAACTCTGTTAAAACACAGATGTAACAAATGTATAACGAAATGTTTAAATATATAAATATATTATATAAACAGAATGAATAAATAGTACTGAAGTAGTAGTACTATTAGTAGTAGTGTAGTAGTAGTAGTAATAGTAGTGAAGTACTCTGAACACTTTCCCATTTGAGTAACAGAACAACATGGAAATATATTGTTAGTTAGTAATAGTAATAATAGCAATAGTAGTATTCAGTACAATGGTAATATCAGTGAAAATAGTACATACCTCCATGGAATTCATATGAAATGATTATTTAGTATTATAAATGTATAGATAGTTGTAGGTGTTTTAATATTTGTCTCACTGTACAGGTTCATTTTGATTGTTTTTTAATGCGTTCATTTCATATCAGCTGTTGGAATATTCAGTCTCCACTCCTCAACCTTTGAGCTGAAGAGCGGAAACCCTGAATTCATGAAATTTATCAAAGACGTTGATATAATTGTACTGACAGAAACATGGTGTCAAAATGATTTGCTCACTCACTGTCCTCCAGGATATAATGAAGTCATGGGGCCCTCTACAAAATTAAAAAACATACGCCAGGGCAGAACATCGGGGGGATCTTGGAGTGGTATAAAGGAGATCTTTGCTGTCAGATCTCACCAGTAAAAGAGGGAAAATCACACATTTGGTTGAGATTAGATCAAACCCTCGGCATAACTGATAGGATCTATATCTCTGTGTAATTTATATACCCCGAGTAGATTCTCCTTATTTTGAAGAAGACATTTTTGACACTCTCCATTCAGAAGTTGCCTCCTTCCAGGCCCAGGGACACGTGCTTCTAACTGGAGATCTGAATAGACGAACAGGAATCGAACCTGATGTCATGGACCCACAGGGCAACAACCATGTATTTGGTCAGGCCCCCCTGTTTACCACACCAACCATCATCCGTCGGGACAACCTTGCCTCTGAAATAAATCAAAGTGGCAGGGAGATAGTGCATCTCTGTCGGGCCTGAGGCCCGTACATAGTTAATGGCAGGTTCAGAGGGGACTCTTTAGGGAGATTCACATACTCCTCAGCTCTTGGGTCTAGTGTAGTAGACTGTGCAATCACTGACATGGACCCCTCCACTATCAGTGCATTCACTGTCAGACAGCAATCCCCCCTTTGAGACCACAACCAAATAAATGTGTTCTTTAAACTCTCAGATCAAATGAGTGGCACAAAAAGGGAACCCAGCAAGCTGTTTCAATTAAATCCTGCCTACAGATGGGCCCCAGACAGTGGAGACAAACTCATCATGGCCTTGAACTCACCTGATCTGATGAATGACATATCAATATACGACCAAAACCAATATGTCTCTACCAGAGATGGTGTAAACAAGGCCACTGATGATATCAATATGATATTTCATAAGGCAGCTATTAAAGCTGACCTCATCAAACAAAAACAGCCTGTTAAAAGGCAAAACGCTGACAAATGGTTTGATCCAGAATGCAGGACCATCAGAAAAGACCTGAGAAATATAACCAATGAAAAACATCACCAACCAAACAACCCAGCCCTACGCATTAGATACACTGACACTTTAAAGAAATATAAATGAACAATTAGGAACAAAAAACAAAATGATACCCACATGAAACTTGAAGACATTGAGAATGCCATTAATCAAAATCAATTCTGGGATATGTGGAACAAGTTCAACACAAAGCAACAGACATTACCCATCCAAAATGGTGACATCTGGAGAGCACATTTTGAAAATCTGTACAAAGACACACCAATAAATCAAATCAATTCAGATCAGTGTATTATACAAGAAAAACTCCAAACATAGAAGAAACAGTTAAAGACAACCAAACCCCGCTTGATTTCCCAATTACATGGGAAGAATTGACCACACAGACAAAATGTCTCCAGCCGAGGAAAGCTTGTGGTCCAGACAGCATTAAAAACCAAATGCTCAGATGCAGCAGCCCAGAGCTGCAGGGTGCAGTGTGAAAGCTGTTCAATACTGTGTTACAGTCGGGATGTTTTCCTGACATCTGGTGCAAAGGGCTCATTTCCCCCATTCATAAGAGTGGGGACACATCAGACCCTGATAACTACCGTGGCCTCTGTGTCAGCAGCTCCAGGTAAATTATTCTGGAGTATTCTGAATAAAAGAAAACTGGATTTCCTTGAGGAACACTCCATCTTGAGTAAAAGTCAAATTGGCTTCCTCCCAAAACACCGCACCACCGCCATGTATATACCCTTCACACTTTAATTAACAAACATGTACACCAAACAAAAAGTGGTAAGATATTCACTTGTTTCATTGATTTCAAGAAAGCTTTGGACTCTGTTTGGCATGAAGGGCTCTACTACAGGCTCCTGCACTGTGGTATAGGGGGCAACATGTACCATCTGGTTAAATCAATGTATTTGGAAAATATGTGTGCTGTTAAAATTTAAGACAAACAAACTGAATTCTCCACCCAGAGAAGAGGAGTACGCCAGGGCTGCAATAGCATGAGTTATAGCTACCTTGGTAAAACCATTACAGCATCAGGGAGTTTCAACATGGCAGTGAACGCACTAAAAGAAACAGCTGGAAGAGCCCTACACGCAATTAAGAGAACATTTTATAATTTCCAAATTCCAGTCAAAATCTGGCTTCACATATTTGATAGTGTCATCCAGCCCACTGCGCTGTACGGTAGTGAAGTCTGGGTCCACTCAGTCATCAGAGCTGAACCCGCTGGGACAAACATCCAGCAGAGTCTTTACATGCAGAGTTCAGCAGACACATTTTACACGCACACAGAAACACACCAACAAATGCATGTAGAGCAGAATGAGGCAGATACCCACTGATAATTAACATCCAACAGAGAACGCTCAACTTTTAACCAGCTGAAATCAGCCAGAGACGCCCTCCACTCCAAAGCCTCCAGACTCAAGAGCTGAGCCCAGAAAAGAGTCCCTATGTCAGCTGGTACTGAGGCTGACTGCCCCCTCTCAGACAGTCTGACCAGCCTCACAACAACACTGCTCTCCAAACACCAATCAGAGGAAAGCACATTATAACACAATGTAAAGAAACCTGCCTGGAACATTGGGAAGAAGAAACTAAAAGCCAAAGTGGATCAGAACGTTATCTCGCCCTAAAAAGAGACGATGAAGAGCAGGACATCTCTCTGCTGTCAGAGATAGGAAGCAGAGACAGATGCTCACCAAGTACAGGCTCAGTGACCACAAACTGACCATCCAAACAGGAAGACACAAACAATCACGGCAACCAAAAGACAACACAACATGTGGTCACTGCTGGACAGGTGAGGCTGAGACAGAGATGCACTTTCTCCTACAATGTAAAGCATTCAACGAAAGCAGGAACATTTATTTTAACAAGTTCAACTCTGTAATCTCAGAGTTCAAAGAGCTGAACCACCTCTCAACATTAAAATACTCCTGGGAGAAGGAGACAGGGCATACCTGCTGCCCAATATGTGTCACCATGCACACCTGAGACACACACACACACACACACACACACACACACACACACACACTGTATATACTGTGTATATAATTAATGTAAATCAATGTTAATGTTGGGTTGGTGTTCATCTTGTTATTTGTTGTGTTCTGTCCGAGTGTTGGACAGATGCTTTGGCAAGAGAGAGAGAGAGAGACAGGTAGAGAGAGACAGGTAGAGAGACAGACAGGTAGCAGGAGAGAGTTAAATTGAAAGAAAGGGACAAAAGTTAATGATCAACCACAAACTGTAAGGCTCCACCCACTCACAGACACACCTGTGTCCTGCTTGTTAAACTGTGACTTGTTTGATTGGTTCTTATGTTAAACTACCTGTAACCTGTGTACGTGTCGTCAGAAGCTTTATTAATATTTCATCTGTTGAGAGAGGTGAGCTCCAGGTGAGGTCCGGGTGAGCCCCGGGTGAGCCCCGGGTGAGCCCCGGGTAAGCTCCAGGTGAGCTCCAGGTGAGGTCCTTGTGAGCCCCAGGTGAGCTCTGGGTGAGCTCCGGGTGAGCCCCAGGTGAGCTGTTACCTGATCTGTTTGGCGTAGCTCAGTTCAATGTCGGCTCTCTCTTTGATGAACTTGGTGTATCTCTCCAGGAAGTCGATTCCCCAGCTGGTGTGTTTCTCCAAGTTATCAAACTGATCCTGGAACACAAGATAACACCATGACTCGACCCACTGAATCCACCTGTACACTGACCCCACCCACTGAATTCAGCTGTACACTGACCCCACCCACTGAATCCACCTGTACACTGACTCCACCCACTGAATCTGCCTATACACTACATACTGTATAATTTACATTACATACAGAATATACTGTATAATATACATTATATTCAGAACATACTGTATAATATACTAGTACTGTGTATACAGTATGCAGACGTGTATTCATGCATGTATAGAACCACCTACATCATGTACAATAAGTAATCGAGTAGTGTTAGCTCGCTCTGTGTAAAACTGTCAGCTGATTCTAGTATGACGTCACATCCCATCCCGTCAAGAAAGCTGATCATGATCATTATTTTAATAATCGATAATTAACTTGTGTGAGGTTGGGTCTGTCTCCGGGTCGCGCGCTGCAGCAGCATCATGGAGGACGCAGAGCACGAGCCGCTGTCGTCACTCACCGTGTTGCTATGGCAGAGCCGAGAGAAGCACGAGGGCCTCAGACACACACACACACACACACACACACACAGGCCCGGTGTCCGGCTCGTTAGCTGATGGTGAGCAGTGATGTGTTCTCAGGTATCTGTCGGGTCAGTGCGGCTGCAGCAGGTGTGAACAGGTGTACATACCCACAGCTCGGTGCCCCAGTTGCAGCTCATCCTGTCCGCTCAGCCCCTCGCGCTCCGCTGGGGCTCCGATCCGACGATCACCGCGAGCTGCTGCTGCTGCTGCTGTCCGCCGCGCGCATCCTCCGACACACCGGCTGTCTGTCTGTCTGTCTGTCTGTCTGTCTCCCCCTCTGTCTCGCTCTCTGTCTGTCTGTCTGTTTCTGTCTGCAGCAGCACGAGAGCAGAGGACGCGGACACGCGCGGCGCGTCTCCCTGGAGAACCCTTTGTCATCAGTGAGGAGATGCTGAGATTGTGTGTGTGTGTGTGTGTGTGTGTGTGTGACAGCAGGGCGGGGCGGCAACTGAGCATGCTCAGTACACACACAAAGTGTCAGAGCAGACAGAAAAATATAGTCATAATAAATCATAGTATTTATTTAACTAAAATTTATCTAACATCTAATAACAACAACAATAATAATAATAATAATAACAATAATAATAATAACAACAACAGCTGTGATGGTGTCAGTCCACCAGCAGGCGGCGTTCTTCTCTCATTAATTACATCTTCTATGTCACTGGCATCACTTTACATCATTTTATTGAAGCTGTAACAACACATTTTTATTATTGTTATTATTATCATCATTATTATTATTATTATTATTATTATTAAAGAACCATGGGGAGAAACTGTTGTGCTGGGAACACTTCACCTGTGATCGTACTCCGGTTAGGGAATAAGGACACCGTTTTGACGTTTCTGACTTTTATATGAAACTTTTCAGCAGCAGGTCAGTACACACATTGTTCAACACGCTGACTCTATATGGACGTAAGAAAACATAGCTCCCTGTAAACTGCCTGACCCAGAACAGACTCAACTAAAAGGTGCCTGACTGAAATTATTCAACTATTTAAATCAACATTATATTTAACGAATTAACATATTTCTAGTGTGTATTTGCTTACTCACAAAGGGAATTTATAACAATTATTATTATTATTATTATTATCATTATTATTATCATCATCATCATTATTGTTATTATTGTTATTGTTATCATCATCATCATCATCATTATTATTATTATTATTGGTAGTTTTGTATTTTTGGTTTTGGGGAGATTCAGACTCTTAACTCTTAATTAACTTTTCAGTTAATTACTTATAGAAAGATAAGTCTGATTATTGGCTCTCTGACGCCTCTCAACCAGCTGCTGTGTAAACATGATGGAGGCCGACTGAAAGTCCTTCTGCTGCCAGAGTTTCTAACTGTTGACATCCTTTCTTAAACCAAGAATGGGACATGGTTAACTGTTAAATCAATGTTGTACTTATGTCGAAGCCTGATGTACACCCCCCATAAATGTAACTGCACGTTGCAGCGACACGGACAGCAAGGAATGTGATTGGTCCGCTTGAAAGCATGACATTTTCTGGCTTTTCCTCCGGTGCTTCGCAGCAGTGCTAATAACGGAGATAGTGACATGTAGTTTCCCCAGTAAACACACTGAACTCTAGTTATCACAGTCCCTCCTGACCATGGGCGTAGGTTTCTATATAGATGGTCGTGACATGTCACAACCAATGTTCGAGGATTGCAAAATAGTCACTACCAATATTTGTCTGCTGCTGAGCCAGTAGTAACGTTAGTGAGTGGTAGTAGTGAGCATCTTCCAAACTGTGTCCGCTACTTGAAATGGATAAGAGGAAGAAACAGCTGAGAAACAGCGATTAAAAAGCTGAAGTCTCTGGAGGTGGAGGCTGCTAAATGTGCGAAGTTGACGGAGCTTTTTGGTGCCGGGACCAGTGACACCGACCCGCCAGCAGCCACAGGTGCTGCTGCGCCGGGAGACGAGGGAGGAGGACCTGACGATGATGAGCGAGTGGAGGCAGACAGGGTGAGTAACGTCAGCCTGGGGCTGGCTCGGCTAAATGTTTGAGACATGTCCAAAACAAAGTAAAAAAACGTTTTTACATTGAATGTGATGCGACCTCACTAACTGCATACTGATGAACGCAGCTGCCGCTAATGCTAACGTAGCTGCCGCTAATGCTAACGTAGCTCTCAGGGACTGAAGTCGATTCTAACTTTGACAATCTAACATGTGGCAGCACATCAGCCCAGAGTTAAAGGGCTGTGACTGTTGGTAGTTGTGGTTGATTTTGTTCAAATACGCCGAATTGTGATATTATGGGTTATTATTGTTCAGATGATTTAGCTAAGCTAGCTAACAGATGCTAACGTCAGCGGTCTCTTGTTGCCATAGCAACAGTAAACATTCACGTGGCCTGATGAGCTGTAAACAGAGATGCAAAACACAAGTAAACCTATAGCAAATAATAAATTTAATTTGCAATATTTACCATTGAATTTATTGTAATCTTTCAATTCATTTATTGTTTACTGAGGTGATAACTATCTAATAGGTATAATTTGTGTGTAAATGTGTTACTTTTACTGTAGTTTTCAAATGGCTGTGTATAGTGTTAGTGTATAGTCTTGAGCATTTTCAGGTCACAAAGATCTGGCTGTTTTGCATTGGGAAACACTAGTAAAGTGTCCTAATGAAAACACGACAAAGCCATTTGACTACCTTGTTCATAAATGATGGTGTCAGGACTTTTTTTTATGACACACACACTTTCATTGATAGGAATACTTGGTTTTGAGGAATGACCTCTATTTTGAGCATGTGACATGCTTTTGCAGGTTATCAACAAGGTTTTGCAGTTTGTACTAATTGTTTTGAGAAATGCACCAACTGTTGTGCAAATGTAAGTAATGATGTGAGAAAAACTCCACCCCGTCTCTGGTTTTGGGTTCTTCCCGTTAGTCTCGTCCCACCCCTGGTCATAACATAACTTCTGTTGTGATTTGACACTATAATGAAGAAAGATTGATTGGTTGATTGCTATAGCTGTCAGTTTTAGTCCTTGAGTTCATAGCTACGTGCTTTATTTGTTAACTGCTATCAAGGAATATGACTCTCCTTTGTAGTATGTGTGAGAAAGGACGCCACGAGATTTGTGGACTTCTTCGTGGTGTCCGCTGATAATATAGTGGGCTGGTCTGGACAGAAAATGCCAGAGCTGAATTTTTGTCCCAGTCCACCCCTGGTAATGTCACTACCAAAGCTGAGACCAAACCTACGCCCTTGCTCCTGACTGGCCGGCTGCTGCTCCTCTTGGATTATACTCGTCGTCCCATGGAGCCTCTCTTCGCTGCTGGAGAGTCTCTGGGCGAGAGATACTGGACAGGCTGAATGTCTGAAGTCCGCTGCCCCTTAACGAGCAGCTCAGAGGCAAACACTGGCTTGCCAAAACCGAGTCGTTCAAGCTGGGTTTGTATGGAGCAGCGGCCCTCCCTGTAGACACTCTGCCTGTCTGCTCTCACTAGTCCAGAGACACAGCTTGGAGTTACACCAGTATGAATGCTTAGTATGACGAAGGTCACTTGCGAAGGTTACAGCGTCGGCTCGGCATAAAGCTGATGTGCAACCATAAATCAACCTTTATCATAACACCAGAAGCTCCGTGGATGACATTAAAGTCACAGATTCTACTGTAGTCCAGTCCAGCTTCTTTTAAGTTTAAGCAGAAAAGTTTTGTTATTTGTCCAAGGTGTGAAGGTCTGAAGGTGTGACGGTCTGATGGTCTGAAGGTGTGAGGGTCTGAAGGTCTGAAGGTGTGAGGGTCTGAAGGTCTGAAGGTGTGAGGGTCTGAAGGTGTGAAGGTATGAAAGTCTGAAGGTGTGAGGGTCTGAAGGTGTGAATGTCGAAAGTGTGAGTGTCTGAAGGCCAGAGTCTGAAGGTGTGAGGGTCTGAAGGTCTGAAGGTGTGAGGGTGTGAAGGCGTGAGGGTCTGAAGGTCTGAAGGTGTGAGAGTGTGAAGGTCTGAAGGTGTGAGGGTCTGAAGGTCTAAATGTCTGAAGGTGTGAGGGTCTGACCCCTCGATTCCACCAGATCCGTGTCCGGTCCGGCTCCGCTCCGTCACAGCTCCGCCACGGCAGCGGAGCTGATAGGTTTCAGTCTAGTCTATGTGTTTACTTCCACTGGCCCCGCTGCGTTGCGTATCTGCTCCGTCCCAGCTCCAGCAGTCCGGAGCAGAAACGCAGGACTTCTATTACTGGCGGATGCCGGAGCATGACGCAGCAATTCAGCCGAATTTAGCACAGAGCAGACAGGAAGTCAGACAGGAAGTCAGACACGAAACAACAACATAACATCCGGTTCATTTTCAAATTAAAAAACTCCGGATGACGGTGCAAAACCGTACTGGAGCCGGAACACAACGGACATGCATCCAGTGGAATCTTTGGGTGAAAGTGTGAGGGTCTGAAGGTCTGAAGGTGTGAGAGTCTGAAGGTGTGAGGGTCTGAAGGTGTGAAGGTCTGAAGGTCTGAGGGTCTTAAGGTTTGAGGGTTTGAGGGTCTGGTGGTTTTTAGGGTCTGGTGGTTTTTGGGTCTGGTGGAACCACTAATACCTGTCTTCAACCGAAGCAGTTCAGGTACTGGTTTGGAGCCAGTGCCTACTCTGAAACCAGTTCTTTGTGCTTCGACAGCCAAACAACTGACGCCGGCCAGGAAAACTGCTTCCAGAGTGAAACCAACACGAAAACTACTTATGACCACCATTTTTATAAACCAGAGCTAGTGAAGCATGTTCTGAATGATCCACGGGAGAAAAAACTATGGCGCCTCCAGCTGATCAATGACAGGGAGGGAAACATCTGTTCCCACGGATTTCCACATCTAGTTTTTTTTTCTCTGTGACTCTCAAGGGGCTCCGTAAATATCAGACAGTAAATGTCTCTGAACTTCTTCCGTCAGATTAGGAGCTGAAATGTCAGCGAGCCGTTCAGTCTGCAGTTCGCTCACTTTCTTTCATTAAATATCAGAGACTGACAATTATTTTACTATTAAATATTATTAAATATTAGAGACTGAAACATCATCATCACATCGGTCTGATCAATAATCCGTTCGAAGAATCTGAACTTCATCAAGTTTAATTTAATGACAGAAACACATTTTTATTTAATTGCTGCTCTGTTTTAATTATGACATAAATCAATACAGCGTTTTAATATATAAATCAATAGTTTTAATCTATAAATCAATACAGTTTTAATCTATAAATCAATACAGTTTTAATATATTGTGGTGGTACTGGCAGTAAAATGCAGGCAGCCCGACCTACATAAAAATATAAACAAAAAACATGTAAATCTAGGGGGAATGCCCTGATGTCCGTTACTTGGACAATAAACCAATAAACAAATGCCTCCTACAAGCCCCAGGGAAATAACATGTCAAACTGAAGGTGTGTAGAAGGTTTTGGGTTTCAAAGGGATCCAGAATAAACACATTTCCTCATTAGAAAGATGTGGGCAGCCAAGAAAACAGAAAAGGGCCTAAACAGACCAGAGTTTCTGGCTGTCAATCTACAAGGACGAGGTTCTCAATGGGTCAGGGACTGATTCAGAATCAGTGTGAGAGCCACCTGGTGTCATTCACCACCTCTTAAGTCTTCACAAAAAGGGCGTCGTCACACCATAATTGGCTGAGAGGGAAACGCCCCAAGCTGCTTCCACTCCTCAATCAGGAGTCAGTCTCACACCTGAGCACAGGTGATCTGAATCACCTGCAGTGAGTCCAGAGGGATTTTGAAAATCAGCCCAAAACTAAGAAAGATAGCAAGTCTCAAACAATGGGACTGCTACAATATGAATCAATACAGTTTTAATATATGAATCAATAGTTTTGAGAGTTGAGTTTCTGCAGAGCTTCAGTGTCACAAAAAATTAAGACAGACAGTGAAGATCTTTTTTATGTTTCAGTTTCAAGACAAAACACTAACAAAAAAACGGACTTAAGGGACTTCCGGTCGGACCACCTCCAGGATGGCAGCATAGGGAGAGAGCTCCCGACCGAACCAGAGTAATTATTAATATACTCCCATACAAACTGAGAATTTCATTTTGACTAAGTGCATAAAGAAAGGGGGTAAAACGTCTACCAAGACACCGAGCAATAATTGCCAGCAGAAAGCAGAGGTGGATGAAGTAGACGAGGCACAGCTATTAATTAGCGGTCAAGGCTAACAAGCAGCAAGGTGGGATAAACTACGCTAGCCCCGAGTGGAGAAAAGGCCGAATTGGAGCTTATTCTGCAAGAATTAAGAGAACCAAAGAACAATTAGGGACAATCAAAGAAGACATTTTGAAGGCGAACACCAGATTGGATGAAGCGGAGGGGCGAATCGAGAAAGGAGAGGAGAGGATTCAAAACTTGGAAGAAGTCATGACTGAGATGCTAAAGCTAAACGTGAAGCTAGAAGATAATAGACTTGGAGAGTCACTCCAGACATGAGAACATGAGGATCCATGGAGTGCCAGAAGGCGCGGAGAAGGAGTCACCAACGATGGTTACATTCGTGGAAAATTTACTAAGTGAGGGTCTCGGACTATTCGAGGACGGGCCTGACTTACAGATTGAAAGAGTGCACCGTGCAGCGGGGCACAACCGCCAGAGGACGCGCCACCACACTCCATCATGCAGGGAAGAGATTCACCTGGCAAGATCACCACATAAACCTGGACCATGACTATCCTCCTCTCATCCTCAAAAAACAAAGAGAACATGCAGAGGTCTGTAAGGTCCTGAACGAAAACGGAGTTCAATTTCAGACTCTCTTCCTGGCCAGGCTACGGGTGAGACACAAAGACGGAACCAAAATCTACGATACAATAGAGGATGCAACTGAGGACCTGGCGAGCAGAGGCTACACCGTGAAAACCATCAGCGCTCCGGAGACAATGATGGAGCAGATACGGTGGCTGACCTGGAGGAGAGCGGACAGGCGAGCGAGGAAGGGCTCATCCTTCACAGGACAAGATCCAAGCTACAGGGAGAAATTCTGAGCCTTCAGGAGATTTTCACCAGCGGCTTCTGTCAATTAACAGACTTTGTACCCTTAGCTTTACTTTTTTGTTGTGTTTCACATCCTTTTTTTCCCCACCTCTCTTTGATTTAGGCGTGAATGTGCCCGAGGAATGGTGACTCACCAGAATAACGCTGGAACAGTAGCACAACTATATTTATTGGTAGAGATCCACTAGACTATAAAAAGGTTTGTTTGGGGTCGGCTTTTCTTTTACTGTGCTGCCGCCATCACTAAGGGCCCCTTTCACTGGACACAGGAGGAAGGTTTCCCCTTGGAGCCTTTACGTGAGGCTCAACAGGGTCAGGCTAACAGACCCCTACATAGGAAGTCACACGGACTATTTATGTTAAGGTGTATGTAATATAGTGTGATGTTTGTTCTTTATTCATTTGTTCACTCCCTGTTGGTTTTAGAGGGGAGGGGGGAGCTTACCAAGTTCAAGTATGCAGTTGAGCTGGGAGTCATTAGATGCAAAATAGACCTATAAAAATGGTTTCACTCAATATAAACAGGGTACTCAACCCAATTAAGAGGGCGTAAATTTTATCAAAATTAAAGAAAGATAAAATCCAAATAGCATACCTGCAGGAAATTCACCTAGACAACTTTGAACATGCTAAACTAAATAAAATGGGATTTAAACGTGTACTTTTCCTCCCACAGATCAGGGAGGCGGAGAGGGGTGGTGATCTTGATATCCAGTGCTGTAAATTATGAACACATATTTGAATATAAAGATAAAGAAGGTAGATTTGTTATGATTATAGGCAAAATAGAGGGTACATTGATGAGTCTCTTTGTGTATGTTCCTCCTGATAGTGACTGGTCCTTTTATAAACATTTATTTGAACTAATGACAACAAAAAGCCGAGGGATCTTGATATGCAGTGGTGACTTTAATATTCGACTAAACCTGAAGATGGACTCTTCTAATAGAAAGTCTGAAACAAAAAACATTAGTAAAATAATAACTACTTAAGTCAATAAGTCATTACATTATTCTCAGTTTGGTTAGAGAAGTCATTACAAATTGGCGACGAGTCAAGTAACCCGCTGATGCTGTCAGATGAGGACGAGGTCGCGGGGATTGACGCTGTTAACCAAGTTGTCGATGGGGGAGAGACCACGAGAATGGCAGCGCTCATTGGTCATACTGATGCCTTTGACGAGTCCACGGAACAATGGTCGACGTATGTCGAGAGGTTTGAACAGTTTGCCGAAGTCAATGATGTTCTGGCGGCAAAGAAAGTTGCTGTATTTTTGAGTGTAATAGGGGCTACAACATATGGACTGCTGGCTCCAGATAAACCAGGAAGTAAACCGTACGCGGACCTCGTGAAAATTCTGAATGATCACTTCTCTCCGAAGCCCATTATAATTGCAGAGAGATTCCGTTTCCACAAACGCAATCAGGAAGAGGAAGAGAGTGTTGCGTAGTATGTGGCCATTTTAAAGAAGCTGTCCGAACACTGTGATTTTGGCACTCATTTGCATGATGCTTTGCGCAATAGATTTGTTTGTGGCCTAAGCAATGAAAACATCCAGAGAAAACTATTAACAGAAGAAGCATTAACTTTTCAGCATGCTGTAGACATTTCAATGTCGATGGAAGCTGTAGCTAGAGAATCTCAGCACTTGAAAACTTCTCTGAAAGTGCACGCTGTGTCCGTCTCTTCACCACAAGGGGGAGACAAATGCTTTCGTTGTGGCAAGACAAATCGTAATGAAAGAGACTGTTACTACAGAGAGCAGCAATGCCACAGCTGTAAAAAGAGAGGCCATATTGCCCGTGTGTAGAATTAAAGAGTGACCAAAAGCACACCAAAGAAAAACATGAAACAAAAATGAAACCAAGGAAACTGTTTGAAAAAGCAAAAAGAGGAAAAATTCATAAAGTAGGAGCCAATGCTACTGCATATGGAGTCAGCAGTGGTTAAGGACACAGAGCCAGTGATGGCAGTTAAAAAAGAAAAATGCAGCATCGTCTTTCATGATGATTAGACCCAAGATTGAAGGTCATCTCATTGATATGGAACTTGACACCGAGCAGCTGTATCCTTGATCTCAATGGAGATGTACAAAACCAAATTTGCCCATGTACGTTTATGGAAGACTAATGTAGTGTTGAAAACTTACACAGGGGAATTGCTGTTACCAGAGGGCATGGTGAAAGTATGGGTGAAGATGAATAAACAGAAAGTCAGATTGCCCTTATACGTTTGTGATAGGGAAATCACCCCCACTCTTTGGCCGCAAATGGCTAAGGAACATAAAGCTTGACTGGTGTGAAATACAGACAATAAGAACAGGGCGCAAGGCCCGTGAGACACTTGAAAATGTTCTGAATTGCCACGCCCAAGTTTTCAGTGAAACCCTACTTCAAGACTTCAAGACATTCAAGACTTCAAGACACTTTATTGTCATTTCTTACAAATGTATGTTCATACATAGGCTGAAACGAAAATACAGTTTCTCACCAGCTTCTAGCAGTGCTATACTAAAAATAATAAATAATTAAAACAAGTTAAAATCACATCAAGTAAAAAAGACAATGATTTAGACAAAAAAGAAACCATGGCATTCATACATCAGCAGCAGTTTGGGAGCGTGTCCATAATAAAGTGCTTTAGGTGCGAGGTGACTGATCCACTGAGGGGGAGGGTTGGGTGTGAATGTGTGTGTGGGTAGGGGGCGCAGTCCATTTCATCAGCCTTACAGCTTGTGGGAAGAAGCTGTTCAGCATCCTGGTGGATCTGCAGCAGATGCTCCTGTACCTCTTCCCAGACGGCAGGAGGGAAAACAGTCCATGAGAGGGGTGATGAGGGTCCCTAATGATGGCGGCAGCTCTGTGGATGCAGCGCTGCTCGTAGATCTCCTTCAGGAAGGGCAGAGGTGCACCAATGATTCTGCTGGCTGTTTTCACTATCCGGTTGAGCTGCTGTTGTTCGTATGCCTTGCAGCTCCCAAACCAGGAAGTGAAACTGTATGTGAGAATGCTTTCAATGGTGCCCCCATAAGAGGTGGTGAGGTGAGAAGTGGGAAGACCTGCCTTCCTGAGCCTCCGGTGGGTAGAGGCCCCTCTGGGCTTTTTTGATGACCGCTGAGGTGTTTGTGGAGAAGGTCAGGTCATCAGCTAGATGGACTCCCAGGAACTTGACATTCCTGACCCTCTCCACAGCAGCACCATGGATGTTTATTGGTGCATGTTGTCTGCCACCCCTCCGGAAGTCAATCACCATCTCCTTCGTTTTGTCGACAAGGACAAGGTTGTGGGATTCACACCATGCAGTGAGCAGCTCCACCTCCCTCCTGTACGCAGACTCATCATTGTCACTGACGAGCCCCACCACTGTTGAGTCGTCAGCGTACTTGATGATGTGGTTGGTACTGTGTCTGGCAGCACAGTCTTGGGTCAGCAGGCTGAACAACAAAGGGCTCAGAACACAGCCCTGAGGAGAGCCTGTGCTCACTGAGATGGTCCTCGATGTTTGACTGCCCACTTTGACTGCCTGCCGCCGCTGTGTCAGGAAGTCGAGAATCCAGTTACAGGTGCCAGTGTCCACCTGTAGCATCTTCAGCCAGTTGTTGTGGAATGAGCGTATTAAAGGCTGAGCTGAAGTCAATAAGTAGGATTCTGGCATAGGTGTTTTTCCTCTCTAGGTGAGACAGTGTGAGGTGGAGTGTGGTGGCAATGGCGTCCTCTGTGGATCGGTTGGTTCTGTATACAAACTGTAGGGAGTCCAGGTTTGCAGGAAGGCAGTTCTTTATGTGGCGCATGACCAGCCGCTCAAAACATTTCATTATTATTGGTGTTAGGGCCACAGGGCGGAAGTCATTTAAGCAGACTGGGTTTGACTTCTTAGGAACAGGGATAATGGTAGCACTTTTGAGGCAAGTAGGCACAGCTGCCTGGCTGAGCGATGTGTTAAAAATGTCTGTAAAAACATCTGACAGTTGCTCAGCACAGTCCTTTAAAACACAGCCAGGGATGTTGTCCGGCCCTGCAGCTTTGCGTGGGTTGACGCTAGCGAGGACCCCTAGAAACACTGAAGGGGTTCGAAACACACATAGTCCCATACGCATTGAGACCGAAATTGGAAGCTGAAATTGATCGATTACTCCAGCAGGGAGTGATCTCTCCAGTTCAATTCAGTGAGTGGGCAACCCCAATTGTCCCTGTCATTAAGAAGAATGGTGGTGTGAGAATCGGTGGGGATTTCAAAGTTACAGTTAATCCGGTTTTATGCGTTGAACATTATCCAATACCTTGTATCGAGGATCTGTTTGCGTCTTTGTCCGGAGGCCATCATTTCAGCGAACTGGATCTTTCACAGGCTTATCTCCAGGTGCCTGTCAGAGAAGATTCACGGAAATATCTCACTATCACTACACACAAAGGCATGTTTTGTTACAATCGGTTACCTTTCGGGGTAACGTCTGCGCCCTCAATTTTCCAGAAGATCATGGACCAAGTGTTGCAAGGACTCCCCAACGTCCACTGCTTTTTGGACAATATCCTGGTAACAGGCAACGATGACACTCATCATCTGGAAAACTTGAAGGCTGTACTCAATCATTTGGAACAATTTGGATTGAGAGTTCAAAAGGAGAAGTGCGAGTTTTTCAGGAGTTCTCTGGAGTATCTTGGGCACGTAATAGACTCAAAAGGACTTCACAAGTCACCGGATAAAATCCATGCCATACTGGATGCTCCTGAGCCAGTCAACACAAGTCAGTTGCGCTCTTTCTTGGGACTCATTAATTACTATGCACGTTTTGTTCCAAACCTGTCGACCTTACTCCACCCATTGAATGTCTTGCTGCATAAAGAGGCGAAGTGGGAGTGGTCAAAAGAATGTAACAATGCATTCTGTAAAGCAAAAGAACAGCTCACAAGCAAAAGTGTTCTAACACATTATGATCCAACACTTCCAGTTACACTTGCCTGCGATGCTTCGCCTTATGGGGTGGGAGCTGTCATTTCCCATAAATTGCCGAGGGGCGAAGAGAAACCCATAGCCTTCGCCTCAAGAACATTGAGCAAAGCAGAGCAAAACTATGCTCAAATCGAGTGAGAAGCACTGGGAATCATTTTTGGAGTTAGACGTTTTCGGTCCTATCTGAACGGTCGTCACTTTACTTTGTTAACTGATCACCGGCCATTAACAACCATACTGAGCCCTAGCAAGGCGATTCCTTCAATGGCTGCAGCAAACTGCAGTGATGGGCACTCTTACTAGCAGCGCACAATAACACCATCAAGTATCTGCGTGCCACTGATCACGGAAACGCTGACGGTTTGTCCCGTCTGCCGCTTCCCGAGCGCCATAAGGACAAACGGGACGATTGACACATTCCTTATTAACCACCTGGAATGTCTGCCCATGCGCTATACTGATGTGAGGCAAGAAACCAGATTGGACATTACACTGTCTCAGGTCATGGAGATGGTATCTACCGGCCGTTTTCCCACCATCAAGGAGTCGGACGGTAGTCTCTCGCCGTATCTAGTACGGAGGAATGAATTAACTTTACTGCAAGGCTGTGTAATGTGGGGAAATAGGGTGATCGTCCCACCTAAATTGCGTCAACAGGTGCTGGAAGAACTGCACACAGGGCACCTCAGAGTGGTCAAAATGAAGGCCATGGCACAGAGCTACGTGTGGTGGCCGGGTCTTGATGCTCAGATTGAAGAGAAGTGCAAAACTTGTGTGTCCTGTCAACGCATTGTGAGAAATTAAATAGTTTTCCATTCAGTAAGCAATGTACTGTAAAGACCATATCAGGATGTGAGAGGAGGAAGGGAGAATCCCCTTTTGGTGTGAGGGTCATAAAGTCAGATTAGAGGCAGTTGTCTCTGTCTGAGGTGTTACAGGAAGATAGATGGTAGATGACATTTACATTCTAATAAAGCATCAAAGGGTCACTGTCCTGGGAAAGATACAATCAACCAAACATCAAGGGGTCATTGTTTTGGGAAGAAATGTTGTAAACCCCACTCTGTTTGTGTCTAAGTCAGAAACATTTGGAAGACAAGAAGAGAACACTTCAGGTCTTCTCTCCATGCTGCATGTATTAAAGAGATCTGATTCATCACACTGAGTCTGCAATTCTTCTGAGATTTAGCAACTCTCAACCTCACAAAGGAGAATTTCCACTATAGCATCCAAAAAATACCTAGTCTTACACCTCTGCACCCATGGCCCTGGCCCGCAGCCCCATGGCAGCGAATTCATATCGATTTCGCTGGTCCGTTTGAGGGACGCATGTTCTTTGTTGTGGTTGATGCCCACTCTAAGTGGCCTGAAGTCATTTTAATGGACTCAACCACACGTCAGAGAAGACTGTTCAGGTACGTAGAGGTCTGTTCAGCCATTACGGAGTACCAGAAGTGCTTGTTAGCGATAATGGACCGCAGTTCACGTTGGAGGAGTTTGCTACCAGGTCAGTGTGGGATCAACACACCGGTGGAATCGGCATGCTGACCAGATGATGGCATGTCACCCTAACATCGTCCAAGCTGCAGCTGACGTGCAACATTCTCTCGTACCGTTTAGCATATTGATGCTACAATAAGTCATTATATTATTCTCAGTTTGGCTAGAGAAGTCATTACACCTCCCATACATGGTTATCTGTTTAACAACATATCAAGGGGGGTGAATACAGAGTTCTCCTCACCTCTAGCCAGAGGGATAGGAGGAAAATAGGTCACAGACACTAAGTCTGCTAACATAGACAGATCGAAGGCCTCTTTACGAGTTTTACGCAAACAGTCAGCTTTGCCTTGGCTTGGTTCGTCAGACATCTGTTCTGTAGACATATCTACAGTAGCTTTGAATGACCAGGTTGCAGAAACCATGAGATATGCTCCTCATAGAGCAGTCTTCACTATCCTTTTTTTTTTATATATATTTTATTTTTATTTGGAAAGAGCAAATGTGAGCAGTTATACACATAATACAAATACAGATACAAGATTCTTTCCTCTTTTTTTTTGTGGGCTTTTTTTTTTTTACTCACTTCAACATCGCCTCTATTACCATTATTTTCTGTTTAACTTCTTTCCCCCAAAAACTTTAAGCCAGTTCCCTTCACTCACCAGCCCATATATACAAGAACAAAAGATAAGAAAAAACTATGAACTAAGAGCCAGAACATAGAGAATCTGACACTCCAAACTATTTACACTAACGGGGAGCCTACAGTAAGGAAAGAAAAAAAAAAAAAAAAAAAAAAAGGCCTTATACTTTAGAAAACATTTAAACAATTCAGAGAAGTCATAAAAATTCTGCTCTCGTTGGGGTAATATAATTGATCCATTTATTCCAAATCCAATAAAATGTGTTTTTTCTTATATTTATTAGGCAGGTTAACTTTTCCATTTTAAAGATTTCAAAAATAATGTCAATCCAACCATGCAAAGAAGGTGGAACTGAAGTTAGCCACTTTTTAGTAATATTTTTCTTGCTTGCCGCCAGAAGGGCCTGCAGCAGTTTTTTAATCACTTCTCAGTTTCAAATTATTGACATTTCCCAAATAAATACCTTCAAAAGTAAATGGTATATCAATTCCAAATACAGAGTTTAGAGTCCTATGAACCTCTTTCCAATATGTATTCAGTTTGGGACAGGCCCAAAATATATGGTAATGGTTGGCTTCATCTGAGCCACACTGTCTCCAGCATATTGGCGTATTTGCATATTTACCCTGGACAGGGGTCTTGAAGTATCTTACGACATTCTTCCAACAGTGCTCTCGCCAAAATAAGGAATTAGTTGAAGACCACTGAAATGTCCAAATTTCTCCCCAATGTTCCTCAGAAATAGCAATAGCTGCCTCCTTTTCCCATTTCTGTTTTATATACAGTGTTTTACATTTGTCTGTGGTAAAAAGAGCATTATATATTCTGGAAATCATTTTTCGGGTCAATAAAGTGTACGCTGATTTCAGTATTTCATAAAATACTATGTCAGTCTGTGAGAAATTGGAGGTTTTGCATTTTGAGGTAAAACGGTGTCTTACTTGAAGATATCTGTAAAAATCGTTTGTTCCCAAGTCATATTTGTTCTGAAGATCCTGGAAACTGAGAAAGACATTATTTTTTGCAAATGACAAGTATGTTGTAAGGCCCTTTTCTACCCATGATTTAAAAGTGAAATCTCTTCTATTAGGAGGGAAATCAGAATCAAATGCACACCATCTAAATAAATTTACCATCTTCTGAGTCTTTGTTAAATCAATCACCTTATTCCAAATTTGTAATGTAAAATGTATCCAACAGCTTCCAGGCTCTCCCATTTGTGACAGCAAAGTTCTGTCACCTATCACAGCTTGCAAGGGGAATTTGGTTACCATTTTGATCTCTAATTCTTTCCACTTTGATCTGTACTCTTCGTTGCACCAGTAAAGAAGAGGAACTAACTGGGACACATAGTAATAGTATCGTAGGCATGGGAGGGCCATTCCCCCCTCTTCTTTTCGTAATTGCATTGTACTGTACCTAACACGTGGCTTCTTTCCCTGCCAGATAAACCGTGATATCTGTTTGTCCCATTCCCTAAATTGACTTTCAGGCACTTCTATTGGGAGTGTTCTAAACAAGTACAGTAGTTTAGGGAGCACTGACATTTTAATAGCATTTACTCTGGAGGTTAGACTCAAAAAGGGGATAAGGCTCCACCTATGTAAGTCTTCCTTAATCCTCAATGACAATGGCTCATAATTTGTTTGTAAAAGCATTGTTAAATCTTTGGTCACTGTCACACCAAGATATTTTATCCCCTGAGCTTCCCAATTTAAATTATAACCATTTTGTAAGTTTGTTGAAGCTGTGAAGTTTAGTGTCATAACTTGTGTTTTTGAAATGTTTAGCTTGTAACCTGATAAATCTCCAAATTCTTTTAGCAGAGTCATTAGGCCATTGAATGATTTCTCTGGTTCCTCCAGGTAAACTAACACATCATCTGCAAACATCGCCACCTTGTGTTCAATTCCTGCGACTGTAATTCCTTTAATTTGGGTACTTTGCCTTAACAGTTGTCCAAGAGGCTCGATAAATATTACAAATAAAAGCGGAGAAATTGGGCAGCCCTGCCTGCTTCCTCTTTCCAACATGAACGAGTCTGTGAGATCACCATTAACCTTTATCCGTGCCTTTGGTTTTGAATACAGAGATTGAATCACCTTTATAAAATTACTATGAAATGCCAATTTATCCATTACTTTGTAGAGAAAAAGCCATCTTACAGAATCAAAGGCCTTTTCTGCATCGAGACCAACTATTAAGGCACCAGTTTTCTCCCGTATTACATGGTCAACAATATGTAGAGTCCTTCTTATATTGTCCATTGTCTGTCTCTGTTTTATAAATCCTGTCTGATCCAGATTGACTATCTCTGGTAATATGTTCTCTAATCGACGTGCTAAGATGGAGGTAAACAGTTTATAGTCCACATTAAGGACACTTATAGGTCTATAATTTCCACATTCCTGTTTGTCTTTATTTTCTTTTGGAATAACCGAAATGATAGCTTCACTCCAGGAGGGAGGCATCTCACCAGTCTGTAAAACCCAATTGAAAGTCCTTAATAATAGCGGTGAAATACTTGTTTTCACACATTTATACCACTCTCCTGTGTACCCGTCTGATCCAGGAGATTTTCCAGATTTCAATTTCGAAATTGCAACATTTACTTCTTTGGTTGTAATAGGCTTAACTAGCATTTCATTTTGAAAATCCTTAACTTTTGGAAGCTCCAGACCATTCAGGAACACATTGATACTCTCCTCGCTTGTAGCTGCAGGCTGCGTGTATAATTTGTGATAAAACATTTCAAAACATTCTTTAATTTTCTCCCTTGAGTCCTCAATTTGGCCGGTTGTAGGATTCTTAACCTTATAAATCGTGTTCTCCCTTTGTTGTTTACGCAACTTATAAGCCAGGATTTTTGCTGATTTTGCACCAACTTCGTAATTTTTTTGTTTCAAAAATGTCAATTTCTTTTGTATTTCCATAGTATAAATATCATCTATTTGCCTTTGTATTCTTTTTATTTCAGATCTTATTTGAGTATTAGTATTTTGACTATCCCTAGTTTGCATTTGTTTTAGTTTTTCCTGTAAGTCCGCCAAATGTTTACCTCTACATTTTTTCATGTATACGGTTAGGGAGATAAGTTTCCCTCTTAGCACTGCTTTCAATGTGTCCCACCACATTGTAGGCTTAATTGTGCCGTCATCATTAATTTCCAAATATTCTTTGATGTCTCTCATAATTTTCTCAACTGTTTTTGAGTCATTAAGAATATATGAATTTATTCTCCAAAGAGTTTTGTTTATGTCCCCCTTCAAGTCTACTATTAAAATTATTGGGCTATGGTCTGATATATCAATTGTTGCAATTTGGGAGTCCTTTATCCTAAGCCTGTCCAAGCTAAACACTAAAAAAGAATCTATCCTGGAGTAGACAGAATGCGGGACAGAGAAATGTGTGTAATCTCTAGTCTGCGGATGCATATCTCTCCACACATCTATGATTCCCAGCTCCTCCATTAAAGATTTCACCTTTTTGGATAGTGAGTTTGTCTGGGTAGCTTTACCCGATGAGTCCAAATTTGGGTCAAGCCTGATGTTAAAGTCGCCTCCACAGATAACTACACCTTGGGAAGTAGCCATTATCTCAAAAATCTTCTTATACAGTAGCCAATCGCTCCCCGGCGGGGCATATACATTTATCAGAGTTACTTCAATTCCCTCTAATTTACCGGTGATCTTAATAAACCGACCACTTTCATCTGCTGTCTCAGATCCATGTTTGTAGGTAAGCCCACTGGATATAAACGTGGCCACCCCTCTTTTGTGTGCAGTCTTATATGACGAAGCAAAAACATGCTTGAAGCCCTGCCTCTTAAGCCCAGCATGTTCAGATTCAGACATGTGGGTCTCCTGGAGGAAAGCTATTTGTGCTCTTTCTTTCTTTAATTTTGATAAAATCTTGGTTCTCTTGACCGGGTTTAATACCCCATTCACATTAAAAGAAATGATTTTCAGTTCTCCACTATGCATATAGCACCTTTTGTAAATACAAAAACAACAGTCTCTTCTTTCCAAACCATTTTACGGCAACCCCTTTCAACATAACAGTAAACATTAGAACACCGGTAACAACATAAAACAATTAGAACTGTTACACTTCGAACTTTCATACCCACTTCCAAAGTTGAGGTCCCTTCTCTCTTGGACCTCATCTTCGAGGGATAGCCTCTTTGGCCCGAATGGCGTAGAGGGCCCTCGAAAACAGTCATCTCAATGTTCTTTCAAGTCCACTAGCGACGTATTTATTAGTTCGTATTCTGCATCCAAACATAATCCTCCTCACAGGCATATGCCGCTCCAGAAGTTACCTGTCCAATTTTGCTTCATTAGACGTTTGCGTTCTCGGCTTGACTCCTCCTAAATGCTTGTAGCTTTTCCTTGAATCCCGGTGTGCGTCGGGCTGGCACTGGCGTCCAGGTGTACCGCTGCAGCTTCCCCAGGAGCGTGTCCGGATCCGTGCGCCTCACTCTGGCAACAGGCAACCCCCTGTCCGCCAGGTCCGACGCTGCGTCCTCCACTGAGTCATATGTTTTTGTTATGTTTCGTTGAAGAAAACTCGCAATCTAGCTGGGAATAGGGTCTGAAACCTTATATTGTTCTCTTTCAGAATTCTCCGTATCTCTCCATATTCCCTTCGTCTTGCTAGCACATCCGGGGCATAATCATGATCCAGGCTGATTTGGCTTCTTTAGTTCGACAGCTTTGGAATCTGACCACTATCGATCTGGGCTTACCGTGTGCAGGGGGACGTGAACCCAAGGCTTGGTGTGCTCTCTCAATCTGTAAATCTTTGGTAGGGGGTATTCCCAGATTCTCCTGCAGTAACTTCTCCACAAATGGCAGGACCGCAGATGGAGATTACCCCTCAGCCGACTCAGGGACCCCATATATTCTGATGTTCTGTCTACGGGAGCGTCCTTCCAATTCTGATAGTTTTTGCTGGAGCTGCACTTGTTGCTTCACTAACTCCATCATCACCTCTTCTGCCCCCTGCACACGGTCCTCAGTAGTTGTAATCCGTTTTTCTGCGTCGTCCAATCGTGAATTTGTGTTTGTAATCTCTTGCTTAAGATCGGCGAATTGCTTATTATTGTCCTCGCAGAAATCTCTGATTTCTTTTAAGATCAATGCCAGCTTGTCCTCGCCTTGAACGACCATGCTATCGGCGTCGTCTTGGCTAGCTGTGGGAGAGCTAGCATGTTCTTCATCCCCGATGTTTCTTTCGGCAACTTGAGCCGCCTTCTTTGTCTTATTCTTGGATGACATTTCGTTCCCCTTTCACAATATCAACTCCTTTAATATAAATACGCAACTTAATTTGACTTTCGGGGGTATTTCAAATCAATTTGTCGCCAGAGGCTTTTCACGCCGCCATCCCTGGTGGTGACCGGAAGTGACTCCCAGTCTTCACTATCCTTATCCAGACTTTAATGTCTGTATAGGATGCGTATGACGTCCTATTGTATGAGGACAGAATGACCTGGGAGAATCATATTTTTCTCCCACAATAACGAAAAGAAAACTAGACAACAAAAACTCAAAAACTTGGAAGACAAATTGAAGAAACTTTACAGGATTTAACCCAAAATTACAGAACTAAAGAAAGAAATAGATTGAATAAACACACAAGAAATACAAAAAAAGCTTCTTTTCACAAAGCAACAATATTACGAGACGGGAGGGAGGTCATTGAAGCCTCTATCGTATAAGCTACGAAAACAACAAGCTGACAGTACTATACACAATATAAGAAACCCTACGACAAATGAAATAGAAACTAGTCTAGAGAAAATCCAATAATGCTTCAAAAAATATTACAAAGTACTGTATTCTCAACCACAAATGAGTGATGACCACCAGATTGATGCCTTTTTATCATTGTTACACTTACCGAAGATCATAAATTAATATCTAAAATAACAATAGAAGAACTGGTATCAGCAATTTTTATGTAAGTGTTTTAAATATTGATTATAAACGGTTCACCTACATATTATCTAAAAGACTGGAATTGATCCTACCAGAACTAAAACATACGGACCAGACGGGTTTCATTAAACATAGACAGACCCAAGACAACATCAGTAAAACAAAACACATTATGAGACAAGTTACACAACAAAAACTGGAGACGCTTATAATAAGTTTAGACGCAGAGAAAGCGTTTGACTCAGTGAGATGGTCTTTGCTATATAAAGTATTATTAAAATTTGGCTTCCATACGACCATAATTGAAACATTTGCAGCACTTTATGATAAACCAACAGCCAGAATTAAAATTAACAGTGACCTTACGGAGTCATTAATTCTGGAAAGAGGAACGAGACAAGGCCGCTCCTCTTCGCCCCTGAGCCAGTGGATCAGGCAGAGGTCTGATATAATCGGGGTAACGAGGCCATCTGGGGAACAAAAAATGGCCCCATTTGCCAATGATTTATTGATAACTTTATCACAACCTACGCAGACACTCCCAAAATTGATGAAAATGTTAAAGGAATATGGTTTACTTTCTGGATACAAAATGAACATAAATAAGACCCAGGTACTGGCACTTAACTAGGACCAACCAACTGAGATCAGGAAACTGTAGAAATGGAATTGGGATGCAGAAGATATAAAATATCTGGGGGTCACATTGTGTAAAGGACTATTCAAAAATGTTCGATTCAAATTACGGACTTTTAAATTCAAGGATAAAATCCGACATACAAAGATGGAATGTTATCCCCTTTTTGAGTTTAAGCTCCAGGATCGACTCAATCAGGATGAATTCATTTACCTTTTTCAGTGTCTGCCAGTTAAAGTACCACCTAATCAATTTTTAGACTGGGACAGGTTATTATTAATTAATTGTTATTATTATTATTATTATTAAGATACATTTTTCTCACTTATAAAACAACACACTGATAAAACAACACTCTGATAAAACAACACACTGATAAAACAACACACTGATAAAACAACACTGATAAAACACTCTGATAAAACAACACACTGATAAAACAGCACACTTATGAAACAACACTCTGATAAAACAACACACTGATAAAACAGCACACTTATGAAACAACACTGATAAAACAACACACTGATAAAACAACACACTGATAAAACAGCACACTTATGAAACAACACTCTGATAAAACAACACACTAATAAAACAACACTGATAAAACAACACACTTATGAAACAACACTCTGATAAAACAACACACTGATAAAACAACACACTTATGAAACAACACTCTGATAAAACAACACACTAATAAAACAACACTGATAAAACACTCTGATAAAACAACACACTGATAAAACAGCACACTTATGAAACAACACTCTGATAAAACAACACACTGATAAAACAGCACACTTATGAAACAACACTGATAAAACAACACACTGATAAAACAACACACTGATAAAACAGCACACTTATGAAACAACACTCTGATAAAACAACACACTAATAAAACAACACTGATAAAACAACACACTTATGAAACAACACTCTGATAAAACAACAACACTGATAAAACAACACACTTATGAAACAACACTCTGATAAAACAACAACACTGATAAAACAACACTGATAAAACAACACACTTATGAAACAACACTCTGATAAAACAACACACTGCGGTACAATAATGAGTGTCTGCAGGCAACACTGAAGCTTGGTGGAGGTTCCTTGTAAGTTCAGGGCTGCATTTCTGCAGATGGAGTTGGAGATTAATGGTCCTCAATGCTGAGAAATACAGGCAGATACTTATCCATTATGCAATACCATCAGGGAGGCGTATGATTGGCCCCAAATGTCATTAAGAACTATCTTCAGCGTAAAGAAGAACAAGAAGTCCTGGAAGTGATGGTATGGCCCCCACAGAGCCCTGATCTCAACATCATGGAGTCTGTCTGGGATTACATGAAGAGACAGAAGGATGTGAGGAAGCCTACATCCACAGAAGATCTGTGGTTAGTTCTCCAAGATGTTTGGAACGACATACCAGCCGAGTTCCTTCAAAAACTGTGAACCTAGAAGAACTGATGCTGTTCACACCAAATATTGATTTGATTTAGATATCTCTTCTGTTCATTCACTGCATTTTGTTAATTGATGAAAATAAACTATTAACTCTTCCATTTTTGAAAGCATTCTTAGTTTACAGCCTTTTTTCACACCTGCCAAAAACTTTTGCACAGTACTGTAATCACGTACGAGCAGGTCGGCTGACTGTTAAAAGTCAAAGATCGTCAGTCTGCATTAATCACACACAATCGTAACAATAATAATAAAGTGAGATTTTTCATTTGTATGGTAATTTAACAGCCTGGCTGTCAGCAGCAGATCAATAATTGATGAAGGTTAATGATTATTGTTGGAGGGTCTCTGATGAAATGTGACCTGCTGGAAAAGGACTTCATTATCATCTCTGTTATTAATAAACTGATATTTTATTAATGAAATATTTCAAAGTTCAGCTGCTGTTTGAATAAAAATGTTTTTATTAAAGGTTCAGTTCGTGAGGGTTAGACAGAGAGACTGTGAGACTCCAGAGAGACCGTGGGACTCACACATCGACCGCGAGTCTCCAGAGAGACCGTGAGACTCCAGAGAGGCCGTGAGTCTCCAGAGAGGCCGTGAGTCTCCAGAGAGACCGTGAGACTCCAGAGAGGCCGTGAGTCTCCAGAGAGGCCGTGAGACTCCAGAGAGACCGTGAGTCTCCAGAGAGACCGTGAGACTCCAGAGAGGCCGTGAGTCTCACACATCAACCGTGAGTCTCCAAAGAGACCGTGAGACTCCAGAGAGACCGTGAGACTCACACATCAACCGTAAGACCCCAGAGAGACCATGAGACTCTAGAGAGACCGTGGGACTCACACATCGACCGTGAGTCTCCAGAGAGACCGTGAGACTCCAGAGAGACCGTGAGACTCACGCATCGACCGTGAGACTCCAGAGAGACCGTGAGACTCCAGAGAGGCCGTGAGACTCCAGAGAGGCCGTGAGTCTCCAGAGAGACCGTGGGACTCCAGAGAGGCCGTGAGACTCCAGAGAGGCCGTGAGTCTCCAGAGAGACCGTGGGACTCCAGAGAGACCGTGAGACTCCAGAGAGACCGTGAGACTCACGCATCGACCGTGAGACTCCAGAGAGGCCGTGAGACTCCAGAGAGGCCGTGAGACTCCAGAGAGGCCGTGAGTCTCCAGAGAGACCGTGGGACTCCAGAGAGGCCGTGAGACTCCAGAGAGGCCGTGAGTCTCCAGAGAGACCGTGGGACTCCAGAGAGACCGTGAGACTCCAGAGAGACCGTGAGACTCCAGAGAGGCCGTGAGACTCCAGAGAGGCCGTGAGTCTCCAGAGAGACCGTGGGACTCCAGAGAGACCGTGAGACTCCAGAGAGACCGTGAGACTCCAGAGAGGCCGTGAGACTCCAGAGAGACCGTGAGACTCCAGAGAGGCCGTGAGACTCCAGAGAGACCGTGAGACTCCAGAGAGGCCGTGAGACTCCAGAGAGACCGTGAGACTCCAGAGAGACCGTGAGACTCACGCATCGACCGTGAGTCTCCAGAGAGACCGTGAGACTCCAGAGAGACCGTGAGACTCCAGAGAGACCGTGAGACTCCAGAGAGACCGTGAGACTCCAGAGAGGCCGTGAGTCTCCAGAGAGACCGTGGGACTCCAGAGAGGCCGTGAGACTCCAGAGAGGCCGTGAGTCTCCAGAGAGACCGTGGGACTCCAGAGAGACCGTGAGACTCCAGAGAGACCGTGAGACTCCAGAGAGGCCGTGAGACTCCAGAGAGGCCGTGAGTCTCCAGAGAGACCGTGGGACTCCAGAGAGACCGTGAGACTCCAGAGAGACCGTGAGACTCCAGAGAGGCCGTGAGACTCCAGAGAGACCGTGAGACTCCAGAGAGGCCGTGAGACTCCAGAGAGACCGTGAGACTCCAGAGAGGCCGTGAGACTCCAGAGAGACCGTGAGACTCCAGAGAGACCGTGAGACTCACGCATCGACCGTGAGTCTCCAGAGAGACCGTGAGACTCCAGAGAGACCGTGAGACTCCAGAGAGACCGTGAGACTCCAGAGAGGCCGTGAGTCTCCAGAGAGACCGTGAGACTCCAGAGAGACCGTGAGACTCACGCATCGACCGTGAGTCTCCAGAGAGACCGTGAGACTCCAGAGAGACCGTGAGACTCCAGAGAGACCGTGAGACTCCAGAGAGGCCGTGAGACTCCAGAGAGACCGTGAGACTCCAGAGAGACCGTGAGACTCCAGAGAGACCGGGAGTCTCACGCATCGACCAGGAGTCTCACACAATTGAGCATCTTCACACACTCATCCTCATATTTCACACGGTGAGAATCATAATTTGCCCCTTTTTATATTTTCCCCTCTAATATATTTCCTCACTTGCTGCTTGCCGTACTTGGGGCCCTATTCTACCTCTGATTGGCTTACCCAGATATGAACCCTGACCAATCATCAGTCCTCATGCCTAAATCTAACAAACCCAATGAAAGGCAACAAGTACCAACCATTCAGAGGCAGAGTAGGGTGGGTCCTGCCGTCGCATCTCAGGAGGAGAAAACAAAGTTTAGCACGACAGGCTGCAAACATTCACAAAACTATTGTGATCTGAATAATGACGTCTGTCAGCTGAAGCTGAAGGTCAAACTGAAGTAACCACCATCAACATCATCATCACCATCACCATCATCATCGTCATCACATCATCATCATCATCATCATCGCCATCATCATCACCACCATCACATCATCATCATCATCATCACATCATCATCATCATCATCACCATCATCACCACCATCATCATCGCCATCATCATCACCACCATCGCCATCATCATCATCATCATCACCATCACCACCATCATCATCACCATCACAATCACCACCATCACTGCCATCGTCATCATCACCATCATCATCATCACCACCATCATCATCATCACCACCATCATCATCATCACCACCATCATCACCATCATCATCATCATCGCCATCATCATCATCACCACCATCATCATCATCATCGCCATCATCATCATCATCATCATCATCATCACCACCATCATCATCACCATCATCATCACATCACCACCATCATCATCATCATCATCATCACCACCATCCCCATCGCCATCATCATCACCACCATCACCACCACCATCATCACCATCGTCATCATCATCACCACCATCATCATCACCATCATCACTATCACCATCACAATCACCATCATCATCATCACCACCATCATCATCATCACCACCATCATCACCATCCCCATCATCATCACCACCATCACCACCATCGCCATCATCACCATCATCATCATCACCACCTTCATCACCACCATCACCACCATCATCATCATCATCATCACCATCATCATCATCACATCATTATCATCACCATCATCATCATCATCACCACCATCATCATCATCATCATCATCACCACCATCCCCATCGCCATCATCATCACCACCATCACCACCACCATCGTCATCATCATCACCACCATCATCATCACCATCATCATCATCATCATCACTATCACCATCACAATCACCATCATCATCATCACCACCATCATCATCATCACCACCATCATCACCATCCCCATCATCATCACCACCATCACCACCATCGCCATCATCATCATCACCATCATCATCATCACCACCATCACCACCATCATCATCATCATCATCACCATCATCACCACCACCGCCATCATCACCATCGCCATCACCGCCATCAACATCACCACCTTCATCACCATCATCACCACCACCACCATCGCCATCATCGCCACCATCATCATCATCGCCATCATCATCACCATCATCATCACCATCATCATCATCACCATCATCATCATCATCACCACCATCATCACCACCATCGCCATCATCATCACCACCATCACCGCTATCATCATCACCATCACCATCATCACCATCATCAAAATAAAACAAACACAAGTGTAAAAAAATTTAATCAAACTTTATTCAAACTTCTTTACACAAAATACAAACAGAAAAACACAAAGAACACGAAGTGTTCGTTCACATGCGACAGGTGTCGTGAAACGCCTCCAGGGTCCTAAAGTCCCTCCACGTTGGAGGAAGTCCATCCTGCAGGAAACGACCACAGCGCTGACAGGAAGACTGGAAGAGTTTAATGTAGCTCCGCAGCCAGGTCTGCAGACAGACAGGTGAGAGGCAGACAGGTCAACAACAGGTGAGAGACAGGTAGAGAGAAAGACAGGTCAACAACAGATGAGACAGACAGGTAGAGAGACAGACAGGTCAACAACAGGTGAGACAGACAGGTAGAAGGACAGACAGGCAGAAAGACAGACAGGTAGGTAGAGGGACAGACAGGTCAACAACAGGTGAGACAGACAGGTAGAAGGACAGACAGGCAGAGAGACGGACAGGTAGAGGGACAGACAGGTCAACAACACGTGAGACAGACAGGTAGAGGGACAGACAGGTAGAGGTTACGGATCTGTTATTGATCGGTGTCTCACCATGAAGGATCGGACCACGACATCGGGCATCTGGGGCAGCTGGTAGTGCAGCAGGGCGGTGGTGGCGTGGTCCGTTACCTGGTAACAACACAACCAATCAGAGCGCTCCATACAGGGGATAGGTATGATTAGGATTTTATCAAAAGTCAACTGATACACTGGAGAGAAAACCAATTAACACAGTTTGATTTTTACAGAAATAATTCATTAACACTGAAGTTCTGTCTGGTTGTCATGGCCACAGCTGAGAGTTTAGAAGCAGGTCCAACTGTCCTACCGATCAGAATCATTGTCTCCCAGCTGATTAATTCCTTTTATCCACCCCTGGGTTTTTATTTCTTTCACCTGCAGCTTCGTCATCAATAACGAGCTACAGAACGTAAGGATTCATTAACGATAACAACAGCTGTTCAATACTTCAGTACTGACCAATCAGGAACCAGTACCCATTTAGTCATCCATCCCCACCCTGACTGCACCCCAGCTCAGGTGAGGACAGGTGAGTCTTACCTTCTGGAACACCTGGTACTGAGACTTGGTCCAGATGTCCAGCTGAGGAGGACAGACAGACAGACTGGTTAGCACGGAGACAGACAGGTACCAGGGGTCACCTGCAGACAGACAGGTATCAGGGGGTCACCTGCAGACAGACAGGTATCAGGGGTCACCTGTCAGGTGATTGTGACGTCTTACCTTTCCGTCCTCGTTATAAACGTTTTCGTTGAATCCCCGGACAACAGTTCTGTCGATGAACAGCGAACGCATCACAACAATCGCCTTCAACACCTTCCCCAGAGTCACCTGAGAGGGAGACAGGTGAGACAGAGACACACCTGGTACGTGGTCTGAGTGCAGTGTGTGTGTGTGTGTGTGTGTGTGTGTGTGTGTGTGTGTGTGTGTGTGTGTGTGTGTGTTATTACCAGCAGGACAGCTGACGTCCCGTTGGGTCTGAACAGCTCGATGGTCATATCAGGAAACATCCGGCCGATCCGAGAGATGACATCATCCACGTATCTGCACACAGTAACAAAGTACTTTAACGGGAGGTACCACAGTACTTTAACGGGAGGTACCACAGTACTTGTGAAGTAGTGAGTGTGTATTACTGCAGTACTCACTGAGGAGGTAGTACCAGAGTACTGGGTTGGACTTTGGGTCGTCTCTTGGCTGAAGCTCCCATCTGATTGGCCGATCGTTTCAGTGACTGTTGATTCAACAAACTGGAGGCCAAACCAGCGTGATACTGCAACTACACACACACACACACACACACACACACACACACACACACACACCATCATCAACATCATCTTAACAAAATTTGCAGGGATGGCTGCTGCCTGCTGCCTGCCGCCTGCCGCCTGCAGGGACGGCTGCCGGGCGGCACATGTATAAATATAAATGATCACTACAGCGTTGGCTCTGCATAGAACCAATGGGAACCAGTCCGCCGGACCGGAGAAATTTTCACGGTAATGTGACCAAAAATATTTGAATCTGAATTTAAGACTTTTTAAGGACCCGCAGCCACCTGAACATATTTAAAGTACAGTAAAGTAATGAACATTAATGAGCTACACAGTAACTCACACAGACTGCTGGACATAATAAAAGACCACTGAGACTTTTAACTTATCATCATCAATCGATTTCAGGAGTTTCTGAATCAATATTGAACTGGGAAAAAAAAAATATTGCAATGCACAGATTAATCAATGTTTTTTACCCAGCGCTACGGGCCGAACATGGAGCGGAGCAACAAAAACCTCTTCAACGCCGTTCATAACTTTACTGAACAAAGACTCTGAATTTAGTTTGAATTTGACGTTTTTGTGCAGATAAGCAAAGAATAAAAAAAAAAATTTTAAAAAAAAATCAGATTACGGAAATCATCTGGCGGGCCAGGTATTATTGCTGGCTGGACAGTTTTGGCCGCGGGCCGCCAGTTGCCGACCACTTCTTTACTCTGTTAGTATAAATCTGTTAGGAATCATCTGGACACAGACTGAAGAGCGAGGGTCAACTCACACAACACTTAGCCTGTTAGCCTGTTACCCCTAAATTCCACCAGATCCGTGTCTGGTCCATCTCCGCTCTGTCACGGCAGCGGAGCTGATAGGTCTCACTCCAGTCTATGTGTTAACTTCCACTGGCTCCGCTGCGTATCTGCTCCGGCAGTCCGGACCTGGAGCAGATCCGCAGGACTTCTATTTCTGCTGGATGCCGGAGCATGAAGCAGCAATTCAGCAGAACTCAGCACAGAGCAAACAAGAAGTCAGACACCAAAACAACAACACAACATCCGGTTCATTTACAGAAGAAAACACTCCATGTTGACGGCAGCACAAAAACCTCAAAAAAGAGACAAATACAAGCTCTTCTTCTGATCCTGCGGTTGGGAACACTTGGTGTTGTTGTGTTCATGACATACGTATAACTGCGGTCGTGCCTCATTATGTAATTATGGCAGGAACTCCTCGGTCTCGTAACTCCAGCTGGCAATGATGCTCCAGTACGGAGCAAAACCTTACTGGAGCCGCTCCACAGCGGACATGCATCCAGTGAAATTCTAGTGTTAGGCCAGTAGCCTCTTAGCTTGGTAGCATGTTAGCCTGTGTACCTTGTTGGACCACTTGTAGGCCTGCAGCAGCTGAGAGTATAACGGAGTTTTGTCCTGGACTGGATCCAAACTGAGCAGACCGCTGTTATGAAGAGGATGAGACTCTGAGGGACGACCGACAAGACCACTGAGGCGCTCCAACTCACTGAAGGACAGACAGGAGGGAGAGACAGGTGGGAGAGACAGACAGACAGACAGACAGACAGGAGGGGAGAGAGACAGACAGACAGGAGAGAGAGACAGGTTATTAATCAGCCTTAACAGCCTCACTTCATGACACTGAATATCAAAAAATGTAATTTATTAAATTTAAGTTAAAGTTCCAAACTGTTTAAAAGTCATTTTAAAGCTTCTCTGTGGAACTTGTGTGTTGAAGCTGGTCGTTAGCTTATGTTATCCCAATATAGGCTAACGTTAGCTACTGCTGCTCTCTGTAAGCGGACTCTGAGCTAATGTTAGCTGCTGCTGCTCTCTGTTAGCGGAGCGGAGAGAGGCACTGAGACGTCTGAGTCAAGTGGAAGTCAAGTCTTCATAAAGAAATCCACAGTGCAGCAGCATTAAACTACTTCAACACATCGTCCACATATTTAGACACAGACAGACGGGAAGGTCTCATTTCTCACATCACGTTACAGTCTGCTCACATATAGACTATAAAGAAGTGTTTAGAACATGTTAACTAATACAGATAAGTTACAAAGAGCCCCTTTCATCACACTCAGGAGGTACAGTGGGATGTCCAGTAATCTGAAGGTCGCTGGTTCAGTTCCCCAGCTCCCATGGCTACATGTGAAAGTAGCCTTGACCAAGATACTGAACCCCAAACTGCTCCTGATGAGCAGGTCGGCACCTCCACGGCAGCCTCCGCCATCAGTGCGTGAATGTGAACAGTGTTGTAAAGTCCATTTACCATCAACACCTGACAGGTAAATAAGAACTGATGACGTCAGATTGATCCCATCCCATAAAACACAGGGCTCTAGAGTGCGACCTAATAGGTCGCACATGCGACCTAATTTCAAAATGTGCGAGTTAATTTTCAAACAGGTCGCACCGGTGCGACTTGGAGAGGACCCCCCTTTCACTACCCTCCTCAGCCGTGACCGTGCGGACGTGTGGTTGATAATAAATATAATATATACCGTATTTGCACCAGCCAAAAATGCATAATAAAGAACGAAAAAAAACATGTATAGGCTAAGTCGCACTGGAGTATAAGTCGCATCAAATTTTTTGGGGAAATTTATTTGATAATATCCAACACCAAGGATAGACATTTCGGGCTCTATTTTCATGACCATCAGCGCACTGTTGGGGGCTTTAAACAACGTACATTTCTGCCGGGAAAAACGAACGATGCGCTTCCACAGAATAGTAATAACAGCATGCGCATGTCACGAAAGGCAATTTAAAATAAAAATAGAATAGAGAACAACAGGCTGAATAAGTGTAGCCTGCGTTATATGACGCATAAACAACGAACTGAGAACGTGCCTGGTCGGCTATGTTAACGTAACATATTACGGTAGAGTCATTCGACTAAATATAGCATATATAACATGCTACAACCAAACAATCAGTGTCACTCATAATCACTAAAGCCAACGAAATCTTCTTCCTTGGTGTCACTTCTGAACAACTCCGCCAACTCCAAAGGTAGACAATGCGCCGATTCCTCTTCTACCGGTAAGTCAGTCAATCAGTCCAAAGTGATGACTGATTTAAAACTTGTGATTTGTCTTGTGGATTATCTTACAATTGTTTCGTTTACTTTGTAATTTCAGCGCATTTTCAACACGTTTTTGTTCATGACTTTTGCCTCAAATAGAAAGAAATATTTTTTTTTTGTCCCGAAGCTGAACCCTTAATTCGGGCAACTACCGGGTATCTGCGTATGGTGTGTAAAGACGAAATTCCCTTGCGTGTGTTTTCGCATGATGTTTTAACAATGCAAAGCCATACTTTAATAAAATAACATAAATAAATAAAACTACGTTGTAGAATGTAGACCTATTTCAATAGTATTGCTGGACAAGTTTTTTTTGCGAGGAAGTAGCCTATTAATCGGCAGGGTTTCCGCTACATGTAATTGATCGTGGCGCACCGCCACGGCAAAATAAAAGCCGCCACACCTTCAGAATGATGATTTTTTTTTTTTTTTTAATGTTAAAACAGTGTAAAGCAGGTTTTCCACTAGAGGTTGCACAGACTAGTCCCCTGCTCCACAATGACGTTTTGAGCTTGACGTCGACTAGTCGCTGATCATGTAACAGTAGGCTACAAGAGTAGCGGCTTGAAACAACAGCTGAGTGCGCTGAATGAAAAAAATACGAGCGCAGTCAAGCTGGATAGAACGAGCGCGTACCAGACAGGAAGTCGGGCACAGAAAAGGCGAGAGAATCCGGTCAATTTTCAAAATAAAATAAATGATGATTAAGTTTGCTTGTCCGTCTATAAGTATTTGTCAGTTGCGTCTGCACACAAGACACATCCATAGGCTACATACAGCGCTAGAGACAGACCTGTGTTTGGAAAACCGAGCAGATACAGACGGGTTGATGTTTGACCGGCGCGGAGAGAGAGAGCAGGAGAAACTGCCGCTTCCGCGGGCAGTGTGTCCGGGGCCGGGCTGCCAGCAATTAAAAAAAACAAAAAAAAACCTCCGCTCATATCGACAGCTTTACGTCGCGCACAACAACAACAGCAGCAACCAACCAGGAAAAACTAAAACTGTGAGTGAAACTGTGACTGAGCAGGACTGTGATGGTGACGAGGCCTGTGTGTCGTTTTCCTCCCTAATTGTTTAATGAACAGTAGCTACAGTATTTTCTTTTGCACCTGTAGGCTATATGTTACAAAAAACAAACTGATTTACAGCTTGTTGTTTATAAAGCTGCTGTACTGTGGACTCATTTCTGTGCATGAGCTGTCAGTCAGTGAAACAGATTGTTGCAGAGCATTTCCCTCCTCCTGGGATTTTAGTTATGATGGGAAAAATATGAATGATGTCATCAGCGACTAGTCGACGATCCGGTCGCGCGCACCCCTCCCCCCGCCGTCGATCAGCCCACCCTCGCCGCCACTCTTTAAAAAAATCCTGGCGGAAACACTGTAATCGCCTGTCCCAAATACCCTGGATTCAAATACACGCCTAGTTTTGTGAATGAGATAAATAATAGCCCGAGCTATGGAGATTAACTTCATAGCCTGGGATATTATTTGATATTTTACGGTAATTATGGTTTTACGGTTATTTTTCTTTATAAGAAGACCTTTTGTCTACTGCTCATGCAGTAATCAGCTGTTCATGTTTAATCAGTTGTGATTAAAACATTTTACAAATGTCAAGCTTGGGTCATTGTCAATCCTTACGTCATATCAAGGCAAAACTATGGTATAGAAATAAAAACTATCACCGGCATGATACGTTTTATTAATGTCACACAACAAAGAAAAATAAGGTGTGCTACCTAATTTATTTTTGTGCTACCAAATGAAAAGCTAGGTAGCACCAGTGCTACCTGGGAAAAAGTTAGTCTAGAGCCCTGAAAACAACAGTTTGTATTTTTAATTACTGGTTTGTATCAACAGCATCTCTGCTTTTAATTGTCATAGAATTTAATGAACTACAGCTGCCGTTCTCTGCAGAACTCCACTCAAGATTCAGCTGATTTATGAAGAGTCTTCATCCATTAAGTTTAGCGGTAGTTCACCTGGTTTTCAGTCCACAGACAGACAACATGTGGACGGACTGTATTCAGATAACAGTACTGGACTCTACAGGATTAAAATTAGTTGAAAGTTAAATGTAGTCTGGTGTGACAGTCAGCAGGCTGAACTGGACCTGAACTGAACAGACACCAACAGTTTATATTCACAGAAAAGACGAACGTTAGCGCAACATATCTGTATGAACACACTTGTACAACAGCAGCAGCAGTGTTCACGCTTTAAACTCGAACATGCTTGAATTTAACGGTAGTCTGGTGGGACTACGAGCCGGGACTACATAGGCTACTGATTATACCGAACGCTTAAATCGAGTAAAAGTTGAGTGGAGTTTGGTGCGGCGCACTCACTTGAGGTCTCTGTTGACCGCCTGCAGGTTGTCCTGGAACTCGGCTATGAACTGCTTCTCTCGGCCCTCCAGCGTCTCCCGGTTCTTCATGCCGTCCTTCAGGGACTCGAACACACGGCTCACGCTGGAGCGCAGCGCCTGAATGCCGCTGATGGCATGAGAGAAAGCGTCCAGATTCACCCCGACATTCACCACGTCCGCCATCTTCTCCGCTTCTGTTTCTGTCTGCTGGCGCTCAAATATGACGTCACAAGATCCGGAGGCTCGTCCGGTTTAAAGTCCGCCGCACTGTAGGAGGCGGTGCGGCGGTGAGGTACCGTGTGTGTCTGCGTGCGTCCTCGGTGCTACAGTTAATAAACTTGAGTTATGGTCAAACCTGAAGCTTATCGTCATTCCAGTAAGCTTCCAACATGGTGTCAGAAGTATCTTTCCGGAGTTTTTGCGGACTTTACTAGTTTGACCGGGATGAAGCGGGGACAGCAGAGCCAGCGGCGGGCAGGTAAACAGCGCACATGGCGGATGGATTCCGGAGACCCGACCCACTTGCCTTTGACGGTAACATCGGCGAAAACTGGCGGATTTTTGAACAAGAGTATGACATTTTCATTGCGGTGGCACACTCTGACAAGCCTGCCCGCACTCGAGCAGACTTTCTCCTCAGTCTGGCGGGATCGGAGGCCATTGAACGCGAAAGGTCTTTCGTGTATGCGGCTGAAGGGAGGGAGCCCGGCGAGGACGGACGATCCTCGTTCCGGCGGAGTCCAAAGAGGATCCTGAATGCCTGAAGAGGAAATTTCGGGAGATATGCAACCCTCAGACTAATGTTACCATGGAAAGACACAAGTTCAACACACGAAATCAGAAAGCTGGTGAGACAACTGAATCATATGTCAGTGATTTAAGGATTAAAGCGAAAAGTTGTAACTTTGGAGAGCTTTATGAGGAACTCATCAGAGATCACCTGGTCTGTGGTATTAACAATGATCATCTGAGAAAAGGGTTACTGAGAGACAGTGATTTAACATTAGCCAAGGCTATAAATTCAAATTCAAAGGAGCTTTATTGGCATGAAAGTTTCAACAATTTTGCCAAAGCAACAAAACGCAATATACAATGTTGACAAAGTAAATAATTACAGAATAAATAATATATGATTAATAATAATAATAATGATAATAATAAAACAAATAAATTAATAAAGAAAAGAAAAGAAAAGAGAAAAAAAAAAAGTAAAGTGTGTGTGTGCGTATCAGTGTGCAGGTAAGTGGAGGAGATCATGTCAGGTGTTGGCAGCTTCACATATTTTGCTGCATCTGCAGCAGCGGCACTTTTCTCTCCCAGTAGATGTTGTATTTTTTCTATGTCTGGGAGTTTGTCGAAATTTGGGGTTGTGTGTGTGATTTTGTTGTAGAGTTGTGTTCTGATATCGGTGTATTTGTCACAGTGCAGCAGGAAGTGCTGCTCTGTCTCCACCTGTCTGTGTGGACAGAGCCGACACAGCCGCTCCTCTCTGGGCAGCCACGTCTGTCTGTGCCGGCCGCTCTCTCAGGCCCGGCTGTGGCTGCTGAGTCTACATAGTCAACGTTTTCCTCAGTGTCGGGTCGGTTACAGAGCTCAGATAATCTGCCGGGGAGTATTGTGTGTTTAGGGCCAAACAGCATTGGAGTTTGCTTTGGGTTTTGGTTGTAGATGTCCAATAGTTGATGTATTTGTCTTTTTCTTTGCTATAATTTGGCGGGGCCGGATTGTGTGAGGGCGGTCTTGGTGCCCGGTGCTGTTGGAGCTGAGCCTCTGGACCAGCTGGCTGAGGGGACTCCTGTCTCTGCTCTCCTCTTGGCATTGTAGGGCTTTGTAGTGGTGGAGCCGGGCTCGCTGGCTTTGAGGTGTTGGTAGAATTTTATAGCTCTTTTTTGGATCCAACAGGGGAAATTGGCCTAATTCAGCTCTGCATCCGTTGTTGGGGGAGTTCCTGTGGACTTTGAGGATGCTTTTGCAGATCTCTGTGTGCAGCTTTCCATTGGGTGTTTGTCCCATTTTTTTTCAAAGTCTTGGTTCATGAGAGGGCCCCACACTTCACTGCCGCACAATAAGATTGGTTCAATTATGGATTTAAATATTCTGATCCAGATTTTGACAGGTACGTCTGTTTGAGGATTTTTTATCATCCAGAAAGCTCTTCTGCTCTTGTCTCGGAGATCTTTAATGGCCAGATTGAAATTTCCCGTCGATGTGATGTTTAGTCCTAAATATGTGTAGCTGTGTGTGTGTTCTGTGTCCGTAGAGTCCAGGTGGAACCGGTGTTGGTTTGTCTGACTCTTAGGTCGTTTCTGGAAGACCATGACTTTTGTCTTTTCCAGGTTAACGGTCAGGGCCCAGGTCTGACAGAACTTTTGCAGGTGATCTAGTTGTTTTGTAGAGCCTCCTTTGATGGAGCGAGCAGTATTAGGTCATCTGCAGATAGTAAGCATTTGACTTCTCTGTCAGAGAGGGTGAGACCAGGGATATCGGACTCTTCCAGGGATTTGGCCAATTCATCTATGTAGATGTTAAACAGGGTGGGGCTCAGACTGCAGCCCTGCTTCACCCCTCTACTTTGGGGGAAGAAGTCTGTTTCCATGATTCCCATTTTTACGGCACGTTTATTATTTATGTACATTGTCTTGATGATATCGTAGGTTTTTCCTCCAATACCTTTTTCTAATAATTTCAGGAATAGACCATGATGCCAAATTGAGTCGAATGCTTTCTTGAAATCTACAAAACAAGAAAAGATTGTGTTTTTGTTCTGGTGGACGTGTTTCTGGACGAGGGTGTGGAGGGTGTAGATGTGGTCGCTGGTTCTGTGTTGTGGTGTAAAACCAGTCTGACTCTTGCTCAGGACATTGTGCTCACTGAGGAAGTTTTGCAGACGGCAGTTTAAGATGCTGCAGAATAACTTCCCCAGGTTGCTGCTGACACACATGCCTCTGTAGTTGTCTGGCTCGTATTTGTTTCCGCTTTTAAAGATTGGAGTGATGATCCCTCGGCTCCAGGTGTCAGGAAAATGTCCAATGTTCAGAATCAGATTGAATAGTTTCAATATGGCAGTCTTGATTTTATGGCTGCTAAACTGAAGCATTTCATTTAAGATGCCATCAGGGCCACTTGCCTTCCTTGGTTGCAGGGTCTGGATCTTAGCCAGCAGCTCCCCTTCACTAATTTCAAAATCTAAAGGATTGTGTTTGTCTTTAACGATTGATTCAAGGGTTTCTAGTTTGTTGAGCAGATTATTTTGGGCTGAATCCAGAGTGATTGCACTGTATAGATTTTTAAAGTGGTTTTTCCATATTTCCCCGTTTTGAATAGCCAATTCTTCCTTGTGTGATTTGTTGAATGAATGCCATTTTTTCCAAAAATTATTTGAGTCAATGGACTCTTCAATTTCTTTAATTTGGTGCTGTTCATGCTGCTCCTTTTTAGCTCTCAGTGTTTTCCTATATGATTTCAGTGTTTCCCAGTACTGGAGGCGGAGCTCATGATTGTCAGGTTGTCGGTGTTTTTCATTGGATAGTTTTCGGAGTGTTTTTCTCAGACACCTGCAGTCAGAGTCAAACCACTTTTCATTAGCTGAGTTTGAACTGTGACGCTGAGATTTTTTCAGATTGGATAGAGATGCTGTGTTGTCAAATATGTAGTTAATATCCCGAACAGCCTGGTTCAGGCCGTCACTGCTGTGGGGATATGAGGTGGTGATAAAATGGTCTAACTGAGATTGGATTGTTGGATGACCGATTGCTTTCTGGTAGTCATCCTTGCTATTACTTGTCCATCTATAAGGTTGTTTGGAGCGGTTGAGTTTGCTGGGCTCTGTTACATGGGGGTCCGTTGGTGTCCGTTGGCTATATCTATCTGTCAGATCCATGAGGTGACTGAAGTGCATAACAAAACACTAGCTTCACCACAGCATTCAGCAACAAATGTGGATGCAGTCCAGTCAAGGTCAAAGCAAGAAATGAAAATGAAAAGCCAGTCAGGAAACAACACACAGGATATTGTTAACTGTTACAACTGTGGAGGTGGCCATGCAGCCAAGAAAGACAAATGCCCAGCTTTCGGCCAACAGTGTCATGCCTGTAAAAAATGGAATCACTTCAAAAAATGTTGCCAAATGTCCAAACAACAAACCTACAGCAGGCAAAGACCAAGAAGGGCCATTCATCAGCTAGAACCTGACCATGCTGATAGTGCTGATGACACTTTTTATGTTGATGGTGTAACAATAATGACTGTTAATTCAACTGATGCACAAATAGATAAAAATGAAGAAGCTTTTGTCTCTGTGCAAGTTAATGGCACTACAGTTGAAATGAAGGTAGACACAGGTGCTAAGTGTAACGTTTTGCCAGAACAGACGCTTGAGCAACTGAAGCTCGCAGAACAAGTAAAGGCATGCACTACATCTACGAACCTTGTTGCGTATGGTGGAAGCAAAATCAAAACTGTGGGTATGGTCAAGTTACAGTGCCACTTGGAAGGACAACCATACACACTACCATTCTACATTGTCAAAGAAGACATTCTGCCACTGTTAGGGCTGCGTGCATGCAGACAGATGGGACTTGTTTCATTCAGCAAAGATGTACACCAACTAAGCCCTACGGATGATGATTTTTCTCATCAGATTCAGACAAAGTACAGTGATCTCTTCACAGATGAGCTTGGAAAGCTACCTGTAACCTATTCCATGACACTTGACCCGGATGTGAGACCTGTTGTTCGTCCTGCACATCGTATTCCTGTGGCTATGAAGGACAGAGTTAAGGCTGAGTTGGACAGGATGCAGGAACTTGGTGTCATCACTCCTGTCTCAGAGCCAACTGACTGGGTGTCATCTATGGTTGCCACCAACAAAAAAGACAAACAAGAAATCAGGATATGCATCAATCCCAGAGACCTGAACACTGCTTTAAAGAGGCCACATCACCCTATGCGTACCGTGGAAGAGGTGGCCACATGCATGTCGAATGCAACTGTATTTTCAGTTTTAGATGCAAAGAACTCTTTTGGTCGTTACAGGTTTCTGAGAATGCCATTTGGACTTAACTCGGCAAGCGAAGTGTTCCAGCGCACCATGGAACAGATCTTTGATGGTTATCCCTGTGCCATCATAGTCGACGACATAATCATTGGAGGTAAAAATGTGGAAGAACATGACGCCAACTTGAGAAAAGTGCTGAACCGTACCAGAGAGGTAAACCTGAGGCTAAATCCTCTTAAATGCAGATTCCGGCTGAACCAGGTCAGCTATGTGGGCCATGTTTTCACAAGTGAAGGCCTCAAAGCAGACCCAACCAAAACAAAAGCAATCAGTGAAATGCCAGTACCCGCAGATGTCACAGCTTTGCAAAGGTTTCTGGGGATGGTTAACTACCTTGGAAAATTCATTCCAAACTTCAGTCAGCTGACAGCTCCACTACGACAACTCACACACAAAGACACTGAATGGACTTGGCATGAACAGCAGCAAAATGCTTTTGAAGAACTAAAGAAGCATATGTCCTGCCCGCCAGTCTTGTCCTACTATGATGTCAGCAAGCCTGTGACACTTACCTGTGATGCTTCTCAGTATGGACTTGGTGCAGCATGTTTTCAGGGAGACAAGCCTGTAGCCTATGCTTCACGCACACTAACCGACACAGAAACCAGGTATGCACAAATCGAAAAAGAACTGTTGGTGGTGGTTTTTGCATGTTCAAAATTCAATGATTACATCTACGGAAAGCCGGTGACCATTGAAACAGACCACCAGCCTCTGGTCACCATACTGAAAAAGCCTATCCATGCAGCACCAGCAAGACTGCAACGGATGATGTTAAGACTTAGTACAGCATCACTCTTGTATACAAGTGCGGAAAAGAAATGCACCTGGCTGACAGTCTGTCTCGAGCTCCTAGAAGGTCCACAGTTCAACAACCTGATGAGGAGGACACCTTTGATGTGATGACAGTCAGCTACATATCCTCTTCTCGCCTTGAGGAGTTAAAGAGACACACAGCAGATGACACAACTCTCCAGACACTCGGCACGATCATCAGACATGAATGGCCGAGGAAACAACGCAATCTTCCACATGCCATTCGTCCTTATTTTCCTTTCAGAGATGAGCTTACTATCAAAGATGGAGTTATCATGAAAGGCCACAAGGCAGTCATTCCTGTGTCACTACAAAAGGAGTACATCAGCATCATGCACAGAGGACATCCTGGTGCTGAAGCTACTAGACGGAGAGCGAGAGGCATAGTTTTTTGGCCTACTATGTCAGACGACATAAACAAAGAGACTGAGTCATGTTCTGTGTGTAACAGTACAAAATCACATCAACAGAAAGAACCACTCCAGCTACATCCAGTTCCAGACGTGCCTTGGTCTATTGTGGCAACAGACATCTTTGAATGGCACAGTCAGCAGTACTTAGTGCTAGTGGACTCATATTCAGGCTGGTATGAGATCGACCTGCTTCGTGATGCAACCTCTGCAACAGTTATCACAAAACTTAAGAGACATTTTTCAGTTCATGGAGCACCACACACGCTCTTATCAGATAATGGTAGACAGTTCACAAGCCAGCGCTTTAAAGATTTTGCCACACAATGGGACTTCACTCATGTTACCAGCAGCCCAGAGTATCCCCAATCTAATGGGTTAGCTGAGAGAGCTGTTCGCAGTGCCAAACATCTCATGGAGAAATCCCACAGAGACGGAACTGATGTTTTTCTCAATCTCCTGAATCTCAGAAATGTGCCACGTGATGCCAAGCTAGGTTCTCCTGCACAAAGACTAATGTCCAGGCAGACACGTAGCACTCTTCCAGTCTCAAGGAAGCTGCTTGAACCACATGTGTTTAAGCCACAGGAAGTAAAAGCACAGCTTACTTACAAGAGACTGTCGCAAAAGTTATGCTATGACAGATCAAGCCGACCACTTCAACCTTTGATGGAAGGACAGACTGTCAGGCTGCAAACCCCACAAGGGTACAACCGAACAGGCGTGGTGAAGGAGATTTGCAAGGAGCCCAGGTCCTACCTCATTCACACAGAAGGCAAGCTGTACAGGAGGAATCGTCGACACATCTTGCCTGTATCCGAGCCTGCCCCAGCACAGCTTAAGCTCAGTGACACTGACCACCTGGATAGTGGACTTGGATCAAAAGACAACAATACTGGACAAAGACTTGAAACAATGGACACTGAACAGCTCCAGGATGAAATACCTGTAGCTAAGCTGTCTCCGAATACAACTGAAAATCTGTACAAGACACGCTCAGGTCGTGTTAGCAAACCAAATCCTAAGTACAGAGACTGAGTTCATTTGTCAGTTAAACATGTATAGCACATCGTTCAGTTTAATTCAGGATGTGTGATGAGCTAACACTCAGATGTTTGAGTTTATGTTTAAAGTACATTTACTTTGTTATGGTCTCAATTTCATGCTGTTTTTTTGTGATTGACATTTATGTTGTTTACATCTCAGCAGGGTGTTTATGAGTTTCATAATGTCATGATTTTCACCTTCATATGGCTGTCATTGGATCTTATCTGCTAAATGTTGGTAAAGACATAACCCCTGTTACATCTGCTGTTTGGTGAGTTAGTTTATTAAGCTTATGGAGCATAAGCTAAGGAAAGGGGATGTAGATCGTTATGTTAAGATTGGTTCAGTTTGAGCTAGTACAGCCACTGTATTTGCAGTCAGTAAAAGCTGCACATGCGTATACTCTAGGAGGCGTGGTTCGGTGGTGAGGTATTTGGTATTACCATGTGTGTCTGCTTGCATCCTCGGTGCTATAGTTAATAAACTTGAGTTATGGTCAAACCTAAAGCTTATCGTCATTCCAGTAAGCTTCCAACACTATTAAAACATTTGATCTGATCTGATTTACGTTAAAACAACATGTTTATGAGCTGATCTATGATTTGTGTTCTGATCATTTGGACTGATGTGTTTATGTGTTCTGTATTATTCTAAGTTCTGTATCATAGACAGCTGGACGTGTTTCAGTTTGTTGAAGACGTTTCACCTCTCATCCAAGAGGCTTCTTCACTTCTAACTAACTGGAGGAGCTGCAGGCTTTAAACTCTGTGTGGGAGTGTGCTACTGGACATAGTAGAAAAGTACTGTCAGAACTGGGCCCTGGCAGTAAACATGAAGAAAACTAATGTCATGATCTTTCAAAAATGCCCCAGATGTCAGGAGAGCAAACACAAATTTACCATAAATAATCACATCATTGAACACAGCATGAGTTATAGCTACCTTGGTATAACCATTACAGCATCAGGAGTTTCAACATGGCAGTGAACGCACTAAAAGAAAAAGCTGGAAGAGCCCTACATGCAATTAAGAGAACATTTTATAATTTCCAAATTCCAGTCAAAATCTGGCTTCAAATATTTGATAGTGTCATTTTATTTATTTTTTTAAATTTATTATACTGTTTCAATCCCACAAGGGGAAATTCTTTTTATCACTCACGTTATACATGCATGCACACCCACACACACACACAGTGTATAGAGGAGAACGAGTGAATGGGCAGCCATCTGCAACGGCGCCCAACGAGCAGTGTTAGGGGTCGGTGCCTTGCTCAAGGGCACCTCGGCAATGCCCAGGATGTGAACTAGTATTCTCCATTACAAGTCCACATCATACTCTTTTTTTGGTCCGAGTGGGACTTGAACCAGCCACCTTTGAGTCCCCAAGCCAAGTCCCTACGGACTGAGCTTTTGCCGCCCCAGCCCATTGCGCTGTACGGTAGTGAAGTCTGGGTCCACTCAGTCATCAGAGCTGAACCCGCTGGGACAAACATCCAGCAGAGTCTTTACATGCAGAGTTCAGCAGACACATTTTACACGTACACAGAAACACACCAACAAATGCATGTAGAGCAGAATGAGGCAGATACCCACTGATAATTAACATTCAACAGAGAACACTCAACTTTTAACCACCTGAAATCCAGCCAGAGACGCCCTCCACTCCAAAGCCCTCCAAACTCAAGAGCTGAGCCCAGAAAAGAGCCCCCTACAAAGAGCTGAACCACCTCTCAACATTAAAATACTCCTGGGAGAAGGAGACAGGGCATACCTGCTGCCCAATATGTGTCAACATGCACACCCTGAGACACACACACACACACACACACACACTGTATATACTGTATATATAATTAATGTAAATCAATCTTGGTGTTGTGTTTGTGTTGTTATTTGTTGTTGTCTGTCCGAGTGTTTGGACAGATGCTTTGGCAACATTGTTGTTAAACTTTCATTCCAATAAAGCCCCTTTGAATTGAATTTGAATTTGAGGTAGAGCTACAGTGTGAGAGAGAGAGAGAGAGAGAGAAAGGTAGAGCTACAGTGAGAGAGAGAGGTAGAGAAAGGTAGAGCTACAGTGGAGAGAGAGAGGTAGAGAAAGGTAGAGCTACAGTGAGAGAGAGAGAGAGGTAGAGAAAGGTAGAGCTACAGTGGAGAGAGGGAGGTAGAGAAAGGTAGAGCTACAGTGGAGAGAGAGAGAGAGAAAGGTAGAGCTACAGTGAGAGAGAGAGAAAGGTAGAGCTACAGTGAGAGAGAGAGAGAGGTAGAGAAAGGTAGAGCTACAGTGAGAGAGAGAGAAAGGTAGAGCTACAGTGAGAGAGAGAGAAAGGTAGAGCTACAGTGAGAGAGAGAGAGGTAGAGCTACAGTGGAGAGAGAGAGAGAGAAAGGTAGAGCTACAGTGAGAGAGAGAGAAAGGTAGAGCTACAGTGAGAGAGAGAGAGAGGTAGAGAAAGGTAGAGCTACAGTGAGAGAGAGAGAAAGGTAGAGCTACAGTGAGAGAGAGAGAGAAAGGTAGAGCTACAGTGGAGAGAGAGAGAGAGAAAGGTAGAGCTACAGTGAGAGAGAGAGAAAGGTAGAGCTACAGTGAGAGAGAGAGAAAGGTAGAGCTACAGTGAGAGAGAGAGAGAGGTAGAGAAAGGTAGAGCTACAGTGGAGAGAGAGAGGTGTTGAGCTCTGAGGTTTATCTCGAGGAGGAGAGCAGAGGAGATTAGAAAAGATAAAAAAGAAGGAGAGGAGAGGAAGAAGAAGAAGAAGAGGAGGAGGAAGGACGATCAGCAATTTGTCATTTGTTTACTCATCAAGAATCAACCTAAAGGCAAACTGCAGACAGACAGACAGGTGAGTAACTCACTGAGAGACAGACAGGAAACACTACAACAGGTAACAGACAGAGACAAGCAGACAGACAGGTAGAAACAGATCAGAAACACCAGAGAGAGACACATAGAAACAGACAGGTAGGTAGACGGATAGAGACAGACAGGTGGATAGAGACAGACAGGTGTATTGTGTAAAGAGATAACAGAAATTGTATGTGGCCTCCTTATTAGGAACACCTGTTCAGTTTGTTGCAGCTTCTGTGTCATAAAGTGACTTTAACGAAGTCTTTAATGTTCGTCATGTTTATGATGTTTAGGATGATGTCACTAACTGGACTGTAATATACTCAGGGGGGTTCCTAATAGTCTGAAACGTTCAGAACAGCTGTGAACAGAACATAAGACTTACAGACTGAACATGTGTTCCTCATAAAGTGGCCACTGAGTGGACGACACAGAGATATAAGATGTGAAACATGTGAGGAGGAGGAGGAGGAGTGTTTGTGGGTTCAAACATTTTAATAAAGAAGTAGAAGAAGAAGAAGACGAGCGGCCGAGTCTCAGAGTCTCAGTTTAATCATGTTTTCATCAGATCAGACACAAACAAACAAACAAACAACAGACAGAGAGACAGACACCAAGAGAGAGACAGACGGACAGACAGACAGACAGATACCAAGAGACAGACAGACAGACACCGATCAGGCATAACATTATGACCACCTGCCTAATATTGTGAAGGTTCCCCTTGTGCAGCCAAAACAGCTCTGACCTGTCAAGACATGGACTTCAGACCTCTGAGGGTGTCCTGTGGTGTCTGGCACCAGGGCGTTTTATAGTGGATCCTCTGGGTCCTGTATGTTGGGGGGTGGGGCCTCCATGGATCAGACCTGATCCAGCACGTCTTACAGATGCTCGATCAGATTGGGATCTGGGGATTTGGAGGAATTTGTTGGTCCACAACAGTGTTTGGATGGGCGATGCGTGTCAAGTAGCATTCACATGAATGCCAGCACGCAAGGTTTCCCAGCAGAACATCGCATTGTGATGAGATGATCAATGTTATTCACGTCACCTGTCAGTGGTTTTAATGTTGTGGCTGATCGGTGTATATTATTATATATTTCCATATCTTATTATTTCTCAGGAGTCTGCAAGAAGCTGAATATTTACCTGTTCACACAGGAAGTTCAAACACCTGTTTCTACCTGTTCAGACCTGTTAGAGCAGAAATATATCACAGTAGTATATCACAGTAATATATAACAGTAGTATATCACAGTAATTATCACAGTAGTGTATCACAGTAATATATCACAGTAGTGTATCACAGTAATATATCAGTAGTATATCACAGTAGTTTATCACAGTAATATATCAATAGTATATCACAGTAGTATATCACAGTAATATATCACAGTAGTATATCACAGTAGTTTATCACAGTAATATATCAATAGTATATCACAGTAGTATATCACAGTAGTGTATCACAGTAATATATCACAGTAGTATATCACAGTAGTATATCACAGTAATATATCACAGTAGTTTATCACAGTAATATATCACAGTAGTTTATCACAGTAGTTTATCACATTAGTATATCACAGTAATACATCACAGTAGTTTATCACAGTAATATATCACAGTAATATATCAATAGTATATCACAGTAGTATATCACAGTAATATATCACAGTAGTTTATCACAGTAGTTTATCACATTAGTATATCACAGTAATACATCACAGTAGTTTATCACAGTAATATATCACAGTAATATATCACAGTAGTATATCACAGTAGTATATCACAGTAATATATCACAGTAGTTTATCACAGTAATATATCACAGTAGTTTATCACAGTAGTTTATCACATTAGTATATCACAGTAATACATCACAGTAGTTTATCACAGTAATATATCACAGTAATATATCACAGTAGTATATCACAGTAGTATATCACAGTAATATATCACAGTATTATATCACAATAATATATCACAGTAGTATATCACAGCACTAAAAGCTCCAGAACAGATACTTAATAGATCGTATGGTGAGAGACAGAAAATCAGAACACAAAGAGATGCAGACTGAAGGGACAGACCTCCTCTTCTTCCCTGGTTTCACTGATTTCACTGATGTTTTTGTTGCAGCCTGTTGGTGGGTGGAGCATCTTCAGATTATTTTCACCTGGTAACCATGAAGATTAGAAGATAACCGGCTGGCCACCATGACAACCACCTGTTTGAATCTCAGGATAAAAAATGTGGGAGGTACATTTGACCTCCTGATGAACTTCCTGTCTGCCTGACCGTCTGGCCACCATGTCTCAGCTTCACCCCCGTCTCCTCCTCCTCCTCCTCCTGCCGGTGTTGGGCTGGTGTCAGACCGGCAGTCAGTTTGACCTGTGTCGGTCTCTGCGTGGCTCAGAGGCAGGGCCTGGATGGGAGTTTTATGCCTGTCAGCCTCCACCTGCCAACATGAGGGAGGTGATGCAGATCAGAGTCGACCCCCCCGGAATCACCTGTGGAAACCCACCTGAGCGATTCTGCACACTGGTCAGTCAAACACACCTGAACAATCACCTGAACACACAAACACACACCTGAACACACACCTGAACACACATTTGAACACACCTGAACACACACCTGAACACACAAACATACATCTGAACACACACCTGAACACACATTTGAACACACCTGAACACACACCTGAACACACAAACATACATCTGAACACACCTGAACACACACCTGATCACATAAACACACCCCTGAACACCTGAACACACACCTGAACACACACCAGAACACAAAAACACACACCAGAACACAAAAACACACACCTGAACACACAAACACACACCTGAATACACAAACACACACCTGAACACACTAGAACACACCTGAACACACCTGAACACACAAACACACAAACACACACCTAAACACACACCTGAATATGCAAACACACATCTGAACACACACCTGAATACACACCAGAACACAAAAACACACACCTGAACACACAAACACACACCTGAATACACAAACACACACCTGAACACACCAGAACACACCTGAACACACAAACACACACCTGAACACACCCGAACACACAAACACACAAACACACACCTAAACACACACCTGAATATGCAAACACACACCTGAACTCACAAACATACATCTGAACACACACCTGAACACACACCTGATCACACAAACACACCCCTGAACACCTGAACACACACCTGAACACACACCAGAACACACAAACACACACCCGAACACACAAACACACACCTGAATACACAAACACACACCTGAACACACCTGAACACACCTGAACACACAAACACACAAACACACACCTAAACACACACCTGAATATGCAAACACACATCTGAACACACACCTGAATACACACCAGAACACAAAAACACACACCTGAATACACAAACACACACCTGAACACACCAGAACACACCTGAACACACAAACACACACCTGAACACACCCGAACACACAAACACACAAACACACACCTAAACACACACCTGAATATGCAAACACACACCTGAACTCACAAACATACATCTGAACACACACCTGAACACACACCTGATCACACAAACACACCCCTGAACACCTGAACACACACCTGAACACACACCAGAACACACAAACACACACCCGAACACACAAACACACACCTGAATACACAAACACACACCTGAACACACAAACACACACCTGAACACACCTGAACACACAAACACACACCTAAACACACACCTGAATATGCAAACACACACCTGAACACACACCTGAACTCACAAACATACATCTGAACACACACCAGAACACAAAAACACACACCTGAATACACAAACACACACCTGAACACACCAGAACACACCTGAACACACAAACACACACCTGAACACACAAACACACAAACACACACCTAAACACACACCTGAATATGCAAACACACACCTGAACACACACCTGAACTCACAAACATACATCTGAACACACACCTGAACACACCTGAACACACAAATACACACCTGAACACACGCCTGAACTCACAAACATACATCTGAACACACATCTGAACACACCTGAACACACAAACACACACCTGAACACACACCTGAATACGCAAACACACACCTGAACACACACCTGAACTCACAAACATACATCTAAACACACACCTGAACACACAAACACACACCTGAACATCTCACTTCACTCAACACTATAAACCAATAGCATGATTATCTCACAGGTGTGCTTGGACCGCTCACAGTAACGCATGAAGTCGACATGCTGACTGCAGGAACGCCCCCCTCAGCTGCTCCCTGTTGATTACATGTTAAGTTCAAAACAACAAGTTGTTTCCAAAGTCGTTTCGGAGAGTTTGTCAGTACATACATCCAGCCTCACAATCACAGACCACATGTAACCACGTCACCTGAGGACCATTCTTCAACTTGTGAAAACAGCGAGCAGAAACAAAAGCCTTGTGTTTATATTTGTGTTGAGTGTCGTTCAGGTGCGAGCTGGTCTTCAGGTCTGTTATCAGTCACATTTTCGCTTCGATCAGTTTGAACTGATGATGTTCAGTCAGTGACAGCAGGTGATTCAGGCTGTTTAAAGAGTCCTGCAGGTTCAGCTGGAATAACTGAACACTTTCAGTACTAACAGACTCTAAAAGGATTCTAACAGAGTATCTGATGATTTATGATTTCAAAACATAACATACACATTACAATATGTCTCATATTCAGGCCAATACTGTGATCTGTTCACATAAAGAGATTAAAGTTGCTCCTGTCAATCATTTCAGGAACACACACACACACACACACACACACACACATTTCCTGCTGTCTGTATAATTGTTCCTTTGGGAAACTGGAGACATTTCTGAATTATTGATAAAAGCAACAGATGTAATGAAGCAAAAATTTAATGTCAACAAGATTTTAACCTTTAACCCCATTTAAAGAGCAACTACACAGCTCGTTTAACCTGAACATGAAACCAGAAGTTTCTCCAAACACGACGGAGACGTTCCTCAGTTTCATGATGCTGCGTCTCTACGATCAGATGGAAACTAATGACGGACTGTTTCAATAATCAGTTAATGATATGATCAGTTTGTCAGCTGACAATAATAAGTTTAACTTACAGTCAGTTACAATTACAGTCAGTTACAGTTACAGTCAGTTACATTCAGTTACAGTTACAATCAGTTACAGTCAGTTTCCGTTACAGTTAGTGACGTCTACAGTCAGGTACAGCTACAGTTATAGTCAGTTACAGTCAGTTACAGTCAGTTACAATGACAGTCAGTTACAGTTGGTTATAGTTACAGTTAGTTATAGTTACAGTCAGCTAGTTAAATGTTTAGTTGTAGATTAGTTGTACTATGGCAGCTGGCAGCTGCAGCTAAAGTCAAAAGATAAGCCTCTCACACACACTGATCAGATTAACTTCAGTGTTAATCCATCACACACTGCACAAGTATGTTACTGGGACACACACACACACACCCACACACACACCCTCCCTCTCTCTCTCTCTCTTCAGTAAACTGTGTTGGATCATGTGATGGTCAGCAGGTGCCCCACCACATACAGCAGGTGCCCCACCACACACAGCAGGTGCCCCACCTCATAGGGCAGGTGCCCCCCACCTCATAGAGCAGGTGCCCCACCTCATACAACAGGTGCCCCACCTGGACTACTGCAACTCGCTCTTGGCTGGACTCCCAGCCTCCGCGACTAAACCACTGCAGCGTATCCAGAACGCTGCAGAGGTCCTCTGTGACCTCCACTGGCTTCCTGTTGCGGCCTGCATCAGATTCAAGATGATGGTACTGGTCTTCAAGGCCGTCAACAGAACTGCACCCATCTACCTCCAAACACTGGTCAGATCAGACGCCCCAGCCCGAGCACTTTGCTGCACTACATCAGCTGGCCGGCTGGTACCGCCATCACTGAGAGCAAACAAAGGTCGCTCAGCGAAGTCGCGACTCTTCTCTGTTCTGGCGCCTCAGTGGTGGAACGAACTCCCAACCAATGTCAGGACAGCAGAGTCACTCGGCATCTTCTGCAGAAGACTCAAGACTCAGTTGTTCAGACTTCACCTCGACACCGCATAGTATGACTCCCTCCCATCCCCCAACCCCCCCACAAAAAAAACATGTATATGTACTCGTATGTTCTGACACTCAACACTTATGTTCTTAAGGTATCCTTGATAAATAGCAGCTACTATGCTCAGATGAGGGCTTGAAAATTGTTTCTATTTTTTCTTTTCTACTTTATTGATGGTGAAATGTTGTGGTTTCTTTTTTGTGACAAATGTACTTATTGTAGGTCTCTTTGGACAAAAGGGTCTGCTAAATGCCCTAAATGTAAATGTAAGGTGCCCCACCTCATACAGCAGGTGCCACCTCATACCGCAGGTGCCCCACCACATGCAGCAGGTGCCCCACCTCATACAGCTGGTGCCCCACCTCATACAGCAGGTGCCCCACCTCATACAGCAGGTGCCCCACCTCATACAGCAGGTGCCCCGCCTCATACAGTTAGTGCTCCACCTCACACAGTTGGTGCTCCACCTCGTAGATGCACCACTTACAGCTTGTAACCAACTTACTTACAGAGATACAAAACATGGACACAGTCTCTGTGATGTCACCAATAGGCTAATCTAAAACAGGGCAAAGAGGTGGAGTGTGGGTGGAGCTAAGGCAAGCTGAATGCTTTCTGCTGTAAAGTTGGTCAGTTTAACACGTGCTCTGTACAACCATTGCATTATAACACATTATAAGTATGTTCATAATGTGTTGTAATGCATCATAGACATGGGCCTCTTAGCTTCAACCATCAGAATGTTGTAAAAGATCAAATAATCTCATAAATGTTCCACCGTGACTTTAAATAAACTAGGTTCTGTTGTTTGCTGTTCTGCAGGAGAACCCATACCTGTGCAGCGATGAGTGTGATGCGTCCAGCCCAGACCTGTCTCACCCTCCACAGCTGATGGGAGACAGGGAGCGGGGAGGGCTCATCACCTACTGGCAGACAGTCACATGGTCCAGGTATCCTGAGCCCCTACTGGCCAACATCACTCTGTCCTGGAATAAGAGTCTGGAGGTGGTCGATGACATCATCGTCACCTTCGAGTATGGCCGACCAACAAGCATGGTGCTCGAGAAATCCCTGGACAAAGGTGATTGGTCAGTGAGGGGCAGAAGGGTGGAGAGAGTCAGCCAATCGAATATCAGCTGGTACTGTCATGTGGTCTGTATCAGATATCTGTGGATCATTAAAAACTTGTATTAGCATGTGGTCAGATATCTGTGGATCAATAACTCTCAGGTTACTGATCAGTAAATGATTACATGCATGCTCAACAGGTGTTGATGACATCGAACATTCAGAAGGAAAAGGTCACCTGACTTCACCTCTTCCTGTTAGTAAAGCTGCCCTTCAAAGTAAAAGCTACAGACAGGCCCTTCAGGAGGAGAGATAAGTAGAGTTCATGAAGACTCTCAGGTCATGTGACCAGGAAGACAAACAGTCACATGACTGACAGGTGTAACTGAGCAGTAGCTTCTCCACTGGTTGTGGTTACCTTCAGCCTCATTAGCACCACAGCCAACAGATCAAATCTTTTTTTGACATCTCTCTCAGATCGTCTCTTCAGCCTCTCTGACTCTGCAAAGAAAATGAATACAAGCTATTAACAGATTGGACCTGTCGACCATCTTCACTTTAACTAGATTTGATTTGTGTAGTTTTGACTTCAGCAGTTGTAGCAGCACAACGTTAATGAATGACTACATCATCATCAGAGATCTGATCACAATCTGTGATGATGACAAGAGATAATGAGACTGCTTGTCAATACCAGGAAAGACTTCTGATGAGATATTAATTTCCAGATATCGATCACATGTTAATACCAGGTGCTGATGAAGTCTTAAGACCGTCATGTATCCTGTGTTGTGTCACTTCCTCTTAGTTACATTAAGTTTCAAATACAGACCTCAGCATCAGTTCCACAAAGAATTGGACTGGGACCAGTGCTGAGCCATGAGGGCGCCAAAACCGTGTGTAGTGATGACTGATTATCAAGTGATGATGGCCGCTATTGATCGTGTGTTTGTGTTCCAGGTCTAACGTGGCAGCCGTATCAATACTACGCTGACGACTGTCTTGAGGCCTTCGGCATGTCTCCGAAACAAGTCTCTGATTTAGCACCGAGTAACTTGACCCGGGTCATCTGTACTGAGCAGTACTCCCGCTGGGTCGGAGCAAAGGTGTGTAACTGGACCTTATACTGGTCATACTGGGAAGCAGATAAAACTCATGATACATTTACATCATAGCCTGACTGTACCTGTCGCTACCTGATCATATCTGACCATACTTTAACTACCTGATCATACCTGCCATACTTGATCATACTTGACCATGCCTGACCTACCTTATCATACCTGAACCTACCTGATCATACCTGACCTATCTGACCATACCTGACCTACCTGATTATACCTGACCGTGCCTGACCTACCTGATCATACCTGACCCTACCTGACCTACCGGATCATACCTGACCCTACTTGATCATACCTGACCAAACATGACCTACTTGATCTTACCTGACCTACCTGATAATACCTGACCGTGCCTGACCTACCTAATCATACCTGACCGTACCTGACCTATCTTATCATACCTGAACCTACCTGATCATACCTGACCTACCTGACCATACCTGACCTACCTGATTATACCTGACCGTGCCTGACCTACCTGATCATACCTGACCCTACCTGACCTACCTGATCATACCTGACCCTACTTGATCATACCTGACCAAACATGACCTACTTGATCTTACCTGACCTACCTGATAATACCTGACCGTGCCTGACCTACCTAATCATACCTGACCGTACCTGACCTACCTGATCATACCTGACCTAGATGATCATACCTGAACTACCTGATCATACCTGACCATACTTGCACTACCTGACCATACCTGATCATACCAGATCATACCTGCCCATGCCTAACCAATGGCTGAAAGCATGTTACCTGTGTGACCAATAGGAAGAGAAGGTCGTGGTGTTCGAGGTGCGCGCTCGGTTTGGAGTGTTTGCAGGTCCGAAGTTGATCAACATGGACGCCCTCTACACCCGGATGGAGACGATGAAGGGTCTGAGAGACTTCTTCACCTTCACCAACCTCCGCCTGCGACTCCTCCGCCCGGCACTGGGAGGGACCTATGTCCAGAGAGACAACCTGCTTAAGTACTTCTATGCTATCTCCAACATCGACATACCTGCCAGGTAAATAATATCTACACCCAATAACCAGCTACACCTGCTACCAGTTAGCAACACCTTCTAACAACCAGCTACACCTGCTAACAGCCAGCTACACCTCCTAACAGCCAGCTACACCCGCTAACAACCAGCGTAGTGTGTAGTGTAGTGTAGTGTGCGATGTCAGAGGGTCTGTTTCAGGAGGTTCTGATGTCATTAAGGTGTGGGAGGAGTCTCTGACCACCTGGCGTCCTGGAGAAGGTACAGCAGGACTCATGTGTGTTTGTGTTTCTGTGTATGTTTCGTGCAGGTGTAAGTGTAACCTGCATGCATCTCAGTGTGTGTTACGTGATGTGACGCTGCAGTGTGACTGTGACCACAACACAAGTGGACAGGACTGTGAGCGCTGCAGCCAAGGCTTCAAACCCCGCAGCTGGAGACCAGGATCTTACCTACCCCTGCCCAAAGGCACCTCCAACACCTGTGCGTACCTGAACACACACTCACACACACACTGCTGAAGTCAATTCAATTCAAAATACTTTATTTGTCCCTGGGGGGGGCTCGGAGCACTCCATGCACGCTGCTAACGTCATATTGGTCATGAAGGAGCCTCTATACTCTATAAACTCTATAGAGTCTATAGAGTTTATAGAAAATATATATGCTACCATATGATATAGGCTTGAGTATTTACAGTATATAGTTCAGAGAATATTATAGTCATCAAGTCCCTGCACTCTGCTGCTGCTGGGGAACGGAGGGAGGGGCAGCTTGACAAGGGTGGTGCATCCCCCCTCACCCCCCTCACCCGCCTCACCCCCCTCACCATGTCTGAAACAGCAGTGGAGATCTTTAAAGTATTTTTCAATAACATGTTGTGTCTTCTTCAGGTGAAGCAGCAGAAACAGCAGCTAGTAAGTACAGTTCACCTGTTCATCTATCTGTCCGCTCATCTGTCTGTCTGCTCATATGTTCACCTGTCTGTCCGCTCATCTGTCTGTCTGCTCATATGTTCACCTGTCTGTCTGCTAATCTGTCTGTCTGCTCAGCTGTTCACCTGTCTCCACACTCAGAAAGACAAACTAGAGTAATGTGGTCAGTGTTGCATCATGGGATACCACTCTATCTTTCCTTTCAATAAATTATTATTTTTTTATTATTTTTTTTAAAGTTTTGTTTGTAATTGCATCATTCTCACTTATGTCAATCCAAAATAGAGTTAGTTAGTTTGATAGTTGGTTAGGTAGTTAAATACAAGAGAAAGTATTGATTCTTTTTAAATAATTGGTCACATGATTGATCGCATCAGTGAGCGAGTTAAATATCAGGGTGCATTCTGGGAGGGAAGTCTGAACGTTAATCTGTCATTAACACACCAACAGATGGTGTGTGTGTTTAATCTGTATTAGCCTGTTTAACCGGTCAATCACTTCACACACACATACACACACACACACACACACACATTTTGTCAGGATCAAAGAAATCAGTCTAATTTTGAGACACACAGAACATATAGAGACAAACACAGTAACATGCCGGTTTGAGATTTTTAAGGAACCACAGGGATCCGAAAAGATGCAACAGTGATCAGAACAATCACAGGGTAGAACAAATAGAACAACAGTAGAACAGTAGAGCGGTAGAACACGGTAGAACACGGCAGAACACGGTAGTTGGAGATGTGACAGTGACTGAATCCACACAACTCTGTTCAAATGGGGTCACAAAGTCTCTCAGGAAAAAGTTGATATTTAGCTTCTCAAACGTGTGAAAGTTCACCGACATTCTGCTCAAACTGAACCTGCAACAAAAGTGAAAATCTGGAGTCCAGCAGTGTGTGGATTTGATCACAGAAACATCAGAGTCCAGTAAAGGTCTCTGCAGAACAGAACTGGGTGTTTCTACTTCATTACTACCTTCTGATTGGTTGGCTGGGTTTCTGGCTCTGAACAGGTAAAGTGACAGCACTGATAGACTCCAAAATAACTGTTGTGTTGAGTATTTAGGTGTCCACCACAGAGAACAAGCACAGTGTTTGATCTCGTCAGCATGTGCCGGCCGATCAGGGTTCAGACCAACAGGTGGGATCAGGATCAGGGTTCAGATAAACAGGTGGGATCAAGATCAGGGTTCAGACCAACAGGTGTGATTAGGATCAACAGGTCGAATCAGGATCAGGGTTCAGACCAACAGGTAGGATCAGGGTCAGGATCAACAGGTAGGATCAGGATCAGGATTCCGACCAACAGGTTGGATCAGGGTCAGGACCAACAGGTAGGATCAGGATCAGGGTTCAGACCAACAGGTGGGATCCGGGTCATGACCAACAGGTAAGATCAGGGTCAGGACCAACAGGTGGAATCAGGATCAGGGTTCAGACCAACAGGTGGGATCAGGGTCAGGACCGACAGGTGGGATCAGGATCAGGGTTCAGACCAACAGGTGGGATCAGGATCAGGGTTCAGACCAACAGGTAGGATCAGGGTCAGGGTCACTGATATTTGCTCAGTGATTGAGTTTTTTCCTTCACTCTCTACAGTAAAATTATCAGTGTTTAACAGTCAGATGAGCAGACTGACACTTTATTATCTGATAACACATTTAATTTGGAGTCTACTGTCGGGCTGAGGGTATGGGAGGGGGTTTCTGAAACTCTTTTTACTCACATTTCAGTGAACTGAAAAGCTCCCAGGGATGAATGTTCTGCAGAGAGTTCAGTCATGTTCTATAGAGAACAGAGAGCTGAGCTTCACTAAAGACACAACTCTTCTTCTCTGACAGCGGCTGGTGACTCTAACTCAGCAGCACCAGACAGACCCTCTGCCTCATCAAATGGAGTGACTGACATTACTACTACAACTACTACTACAACTACTGCTACTCCTACTACAACTTCTGCTACATCTACTACTATGACTGAAAGTGTTGCTGTTACCACTGCAGAGACTACTACTACTGATAGCTCTACTACTGCAGCTACAACTGACAGCAATATAAGTACTGACACTACTACAACTGACTGTACTGTAACTGATGGTACTACCGCTACTGAAAGTACTACTACTACTACTGAAGCAGACGGGACTACCCCTACTTACAGTATTGCTACTACTAACACTGCTTCTACTATAGGCACTTCTTTTACTGCCTCTACTGACCAAACTAGTACTACATACAGTACTACTGCTATTTTTATGTACACAATGACTTCTGATGCAGCTCCTACAAGCACAGCAAGTGCTCTTTCAGCCATTACTTCTACTACCGCTGACACAAGGAGTATTACTACTGCAGAAATAACTACTAGTATTATCCCTGTATTTAGCACTGACAATGTTCTTACTACCCTTACTACCATGATGGATACTAGCTCTACAACTTACATTATTAGTACTAGTGATACTGGTGACTTTCCTAAAGCTGGTTTAGACTCGACAACAGTTGACACCAGTGCTACAGTTTTTACTACTTTCAGTACTGCTGTTAGTACTGCAGGCTCTGATGCTTTTCCAGACTTTAGCAGTACAACAGGGCCTACAGCCAACACAGCTCTATCCAGCAGCCCAGCTCTGGAGACTGTAGGCAAATCAGCCCCTACAGTACCAGACACTACCACTCCTAGTACCACTATTAACACCAGTTCCACGAGTACCAACAGCTTCACTATCCCAGGCCCCAGTACTGACTCTGAGGTGTCTATTTCTGACCCAGTGACTCCATCCTCTGACTCCACCTCCTCACCAGACAGTACAGACTCTGCCTTCTCTGGTAATGGTACTGACAACATGATCACCAGTACAACCCTATCTGCTGATGGTACTACAACATCAACCGGAACACCAACAACAGCAACCATCCCAGTAATAACCCCAACCAATGACGGGGCTCCATCAGGAGACACTCGATCAACTATATCAGTCACAACCAATCAGGCTGGAGATCCTTCATTTACAGCAGGAACTGACACAACTTCTCCTGATGTTCCTCCAGACACTCAGATGAATATACCACCTCCTGGTGTACCTGATGAAGCTCCTCCTGATGTACTAACTCCTGATGTACCTCCTCCTGATGAAGCTTCTGCTGGTGTACCTCCTCCTGACGTACCTCCACCTGATGAAGCTCCTCCTGGTGTACTAACTCCAGATGTACCTCCTCCTGATGTACCTCCTCCTGATATACCATCTTCCAATGTCCCTCGTGCTGATGAAGCTCCTCCAGATGTATCTCCCTCTGATGTATCTCCTCTGGATTTACCTCTTCCAGATGTACCTTCTCCTGATGTACCTCCTCCTGATGTACCTTCTCCTGATGTACCTCCTCCAGATGTAACTAATCCAGATGCACCTCCTCCAGATGTAACTAATCCAGATGTACCTCCTCTAGATGTACCTCTTCCTGATGTACCTCCTCCAGATGTACCTCTTCCTGATGCACCTTCTTCTGATGTACCTCCTCCAGATGTACCTCCTGATGTACCTCCTCCAGACGTACCTCTTCCTGATGTACCTTCTCCTGATGTACCTCTTCCTGATGTACCTCCTCCTGATGTACCTCCTCCAGGTGTTCCTCTAGAAGCACCCTCCTCTAGGATCCCAGACACACTTATTGATGTACCTTCTCCTGATGGAGCACCTCCTGAAGTATCTCGTCCTGATGCTGCTTCTGTAGAGTCCTTGTTGCCTTCTTCTGATGGAGGAGGAGGTGATGCTGTACCAGACACAAGCTCCACCACCTTAGATCGATCGGACCCTTCTGGTGATTTGGCCCCTGTGGACTTCACCTTCCCTTTCCCGGATGATCCAAGTTCAGTTGAATCGGGACCAGATTCTGGACCAGTGCCTGTTAGGGATCCTGGGAACAGTCCAGATGATTCCCGTGGATCTGTTGATGTTACTGGATCAAATTCAGTGGATTCTGGACTGGATTCTGTCTCATTAGGGCCAGATACAGAGGTGACAGGAAATGATGAAATGCAATCAACCAGAACTGATTCCTCTGCACCAGACAGTGGAAGTCCTGGTCTAGATTCTAGATCAGATTCTTCTCAAGCAGTAGATGATCCAGGAGTCAATTCTTCAGCAGCTACAATGGACGAAAAGTCATCTGGAGAGGATTCAGCTGCTGGTGGACCAGCAGGAGTATCAGAGTCCAATGAAAAGAGAGACTCAAAACAAGAGAAGACAGAAGAGGAAAACAAGGACAAAGGTACAGAATGAGACCATGATTGGTCAGAATATAATATCATGCACAATTTATTTAAGAACATTGGCTGCACACTCAGAAATTCTTGATAATTTACTTTTACATCTGGGTTGAGTTTGAGATTCATACTTGACTTTAGAAAAAGCAGCTTGACAAAAGATTCCTAGCAAAAGGTACAACTTACTTGTTGTCTTCAAAGCTTTCAACCACATATTTTGGTCTTCGTCAGCTGGTGGAGCTGCTTAGTTGTCATGGACACAAGTTATTATCATGTGACATGAGCAGATGTGGTTAAGAGCTTCACCAAAAGTAAGTTGGACCTTGTGCTGGAAACTTCTTGTCCAAATACGTCTGGGTGCTTTAAACTGAGTCACGACAGAACAGTTTCTACATCATTTAGTGATGTTCACTGTAATAGATTACTGAAGTGACACAAGTATCAAGTCTGTGCAAATGTATTTAAAGGAAATCAGGTCAATTAAACCCTCCTGATGAAACTTGTCAAATGAAAAGTAGCTGCTGTGTTTTGCAGGATCTCAGTGTAACACATGGAGAATTAACAACATGTAAACTGGGAGGATAAATGAGGAACCACAACACAAATGAAGCCCAGATGTCTTTTAGAAAAAGCTCAAAACCTGCAGAGAGTTGACAACCTATCAGACCAGCAGCTTCACTTGTTGATCCATCAAACTGTACTCAAATAAACAGTAATTCATATTTTCATGCAAATTAAAATCTGTTCCATCTCTGTTGAACCAAACAGTCACTGAGGCCAAAGATGAAACAAAAAAGGAAACTAAAGAGGAAGGAGGGAGGGAGAAAGATGACAAAGGCTACGAGAAAAAAGGTATAACATGTATGAACAGCAATAGACATGCCACCTACTGGCCAGCATTGGTAACAGCGGCTGCAGGTGTAGTAATAGTAACAGTAGCAGTAGGAGAAATAGTAGTAGTAGTAGAGCTACTAGTATGAGACCCTCTTAAACATGAGGGAATACATCTCAAGTGTTTATGTTGATACAATAAATGGTAAAAGTACCTCCTATGACTTGTCATGAGAAGTTCAGCAGCATTGTTGAAGTCTGATGACCTCTGCTGCTACTTGCCCGTTGCCATGGTTACACACCTTGTTTTGTGTCCAAAGCGACCCAGAAGATTCTGATTCCAGGAGGACCAAAGTTCAGTCAGCTGTCCAAAATCGCCTACGTCACCTTCCAGGGTAAGATCAACTCTGACCACCTGACTTGCTCACCTGCACATAACTCCTCCCTCCTGTATCAATGGGCATGCCCACACAAACTGAGGTGCAGTCAGATATTCCCGCCAGATTTTCTGACACATTAGACTCCTCCCCCACGGACAAGTCACTGTCAGGGTCAAAGGTCAACAGAAAAAAATGTAAGACACAAACAAACTAGATGATGTAACCTGCCACAGTGTTCAGGTCTCTGCTGCCGCCTTCATCAGTGTTTATGTTTGTTCTACCTGTCTCACCTGTCTGTATGTTTGATTTCGTCCATAATGCTACATGGGCGGAGTTATGAACAGTGGCTGGAGATTCGTTAAAGAGGCAGTTTGTAAGATCTGTCCAGAATGTCAGTTTGTGATGTCATGTGACAACTGATCTAACATCATGAACAGGGTGAAGAAACAACAGTGTTGGCGTTCTGTCAAAGACGTCTATGTTCTGTGTTCTACTGAAGTTAGCATGCTAACCAGCTAGCTCCTGACAGCACTCTGTAGCTCAGAGGTGAGGTTTCAGCTAGGAGATGTAAAAGCAGCCAGTTCACTACTTAGTCTAATAAGTCAACAAAATAAACTCACTAAATGTGAAGAAAGGAAATATTTTTACACCTATTTTCCTTCTAAACAGAAAAACCGTCCACCGTCTGAATTCAAGTTTCTCTCTTTGACTGAACTAAGACGAGCTTAATGACCTCGTTAACTCATCGTAAAACACACTTCATTCAAACTGGACACAAACAGAATCAAAGTCACCAGAACAGTGTTGGTTTGTCTCCACAGTCACCTCTGGTTTGGTCCAAATAAATCCTTCGTTCCATCTGCTGCTTCATGCCTCTCCTGTCCCCGCCTGTCGTGTCGTCTCGTTCCTGGACTCATAGTCCTGGTTAGAGCCGCTGTAAATCACCGTGTACTGTATCTCTTGTCGTCAAACTGACCTTCTTCACTCTCAGAGTCTGTGTTCAGTCCCAGTCTGAGTCCAGACCTGTTCACTGGGAGGATGCTGAGCCCGGTCACCGTGGTGACTCCTCCCATCATCCGAGGTCTCGGTCAAAGCAGACAAAGCAGATCGTGTTCATCTCTGTTCAGACAAAACTGACAAATATGTGGAATATGTTTCTGATTAAAATCACAACCACAATTAGCATTAATTCTGTTTTTAATAAAGGGCAGATTTTAATATTTCATCATGTCGAGGGGGAAAATAAGTTTGTGTTTTAACTGACCTCATGTGTGTATGTGTGTGTGTCAGACTGTGAGTGTAACGGTCACTCCAACCGCTGCAGCTACATCGACTTCCTCAACGTGATCACATGTGTGAGCTGTAAACACAACACACGAGGTCAGAGCTGCCAGTCCTGTCGCCTTGGTTACTATAGAAACGCCTCGCTGCCACTGGACGACGAGAATGTCTGTGTTGGTGAGTAACACACACACACACACACACACACACAGAGCAATGACAACCACACATTAGTCAAACTATGCTGCCACCTGGTGGATAAACAAACTAATACAAATAATTTAAACTAAATTATGAAAAGATGATGATGATGATGTTGATGATGATGGTGATGATGATCGTTTGACACAGTCGACCACAATATACTACTGGACCAACTGGAAAACTGGGTGGGACTCTCCCCAGGGCTCCATTCTGGGGCCTCTGCTATTCAACTTTTACATGCTCCCTCTAGCTCAGACAATGGAAAACAACAAAATATGTTACCATAGTTATGCAGATGACAAACAAATTTACATAACCATCTCACCAGGGGACTATAATCCCATACAAACGCTGAGTGGATGTGTTGAACAAATCAGTGATTGGATGTGTCAGAGTTTTCTTCAGTTAAACAAAGTTAAGACTGAAATAATTGTTTTTGGAGCCAAGGAAGAACGACTAACAGTCTTTTCAGTCTGTGATGTTGAAAATTACAATCCGAGCCAGAAACCTTGGTGTAATCATGAACTTATGTCTCGGCAGAAAACTTGTCCGTGCATTTATCTTCAGCAGACTCGACTACTGTAATGGTGTCTTTACAGGATTTTCTAAAAAATCCATCAGACAGCTGCAGCTGATCCAGAACTCTGCTCGACTCCTAACAAGAACCAAAAAAGTAGATAACATCACTCCTGTTCTTAGCTCTTTACACTGGCTTCCTGTCTGTCAAAGAATAGATTTCAAAATCTTGCTGTTGGTTATAAAGCACTGAATGGTTTCTGATCTGCTGCTACATTATGAATCATCCAGACCTCTGAGGTCGTCAGGTTCAGGTCTGCTTTCAGTCCCTGGAGTCAAAACTAAACATTGTGATGATGATGGTGATGATGATGGTGAAGATGATGATGATGTTGGTGATGGTGATGGTGATGGTGATGGTGATGATGGTGGTGATGATGATGATGATGATGATGGTGGTGATGATGATGATGATGGTGGTGATGATGATGATGATGATGATGGTGGTGGTGATGATGATGATGATGATGATGATGATGATGGTGGTGATGAAGATGATGATGGTGATGATGATGATGAAGGTGACTCTTGTGTCCTCAGAGTGTGACTGTGACGTGGAGAGGAGTCTGTCTCCTCACTGCTTGGACTCGGGGCTCTGTCAGTGTAAACCTGGAGCCTCCGGGCGGCGCTGTGACTCCTGTCTCCCTGGATACACCTGGAGAGGAGGCGGAGCCAGCTGCACAGGTACACAGGGCTTCAGTGACCTGGTATCATGTTATCAGTGATGTTATCATTAATCAATAATCAGTGACTGTCCCCTCAGTGAACGTGTGTGACGAGGAGCGTTTGATTTGTCAGAACGGAGGAACCTGCATCGACTTCCAGCGCTGCGTGTGTCCAGAAAACTTCACAGGTAAACAAACACCTCGATGATGTCACAGCTCAGGTGATGTGGGGGGCAGATGATGTCACAGCTCAGGTGTGTGATGATGTCATGTGTGCAGGTTTGTTCTGTGAGAAGAGCGTCTGTCTGAAGAAGAGCGGTTGCCCTGAAGGTGTTGAGAGCTCTGCCTCCTCTCTGACATCACATCTTTACCTGCTGACCGTCAGTTTGATCTCCTCTACCTTCTGCTGACCACGCCCACTGGCCCGGGGTCACATCCACCGATGATATCATCGAGGAGCTGAACCTGTTTCCTGTTAGAACAGGATATGACATCATCACTCAGCTAATCAGCTGCTTTGTTTCAGGGAGTTGAAGAGCGCTGCTCAGCCATCAACTATTGATGACAGTCACTGAGTCCACAGGCTCTCACATTAAAGTCAAAGTTTGTACCTGAGGTGATAAAATGAGATGTAAATGTTGAAACTGGAAGAATTGTCACAGGAAGCGTTTACAGCCGGTGTGATGACCAATGAGACCAACAAGAAAAACAGCCGACATGTTTCATCTTTTCTACTGTCAACATGAAAATAACATGTAATAATCAATATAATCAACTCATTAACACTTTATCTGCCTTTTAATGACCCAGTGTAACAACACGATAACAAGATAACAACACAATACCAACAGCTGATGTCTGCGGCTCCAGCTTGATTCAGTCTGTTGGTTTTAATCTTAATAAACAGATTCTGATTGTTTCTGGTCAACAACTTCGAAGTCGCAGAGGCTGGGAGTGTCAGGACTGACAGGAGGTCTCTGATTGGTCGGCATGCTGCCATGTGGTTAATGACTTCCTGTCAGGACTCACCTGTGGTTGCTCCTCAAA